>NC_045434.1:111049546-111090340 GCF_002776525.5 Piliocolobus tephrosceles | reverse complement strand
TTCTATTCTATTCTATTCTATTCTATTCTATTCTATTCTATTCTATTATTTCAAAACAGAGTCTTGCTCTGTTACCCAGGCCGGAGTGCAGTGGTACAATCTCAGCTCACTGCAACATCTGCCTCCCAGGTTCAAGCAATTCTCATGCCTCAGCCTCCCAAGTAGCTGGGATTACAGATGTGTGTCACTACACCTGGCTAATTTTTATATTTTTAGTAGAGACAGGGTTTCACTATGTTGCCCAGGCTGGTCTTGAACTCCTGACCTTCAGTGATCCACCATCCAGGTGTGAGCCACTGGCCCCACCCATTGATGATCTTAGAAGTGGCTCCTGTCTTTGGGACAGCCCTATGCCAGGCCAGTTGAGTGGAGGTGTAGAGGGAGGCGAGCCTGCTGTGGGAGAGGGGGGCTCTGTTAGTGGGGTGCAAACAGAGCATGCACATGTGTGGAGTATCTGTATCTGTGTCTTCCTATTTGGGAGATGGCTTGAAGCCCTACATCTGCTTTGGGGGCCTCTTGCAGTAAGAAGCAGGCAAGCCCTGGATCGTGCAGGGTCCTCACAGGGGAGGTTATTTGTAACCACACACAGTGCCTGGGATGTCTGGGGAAAAGCAGCTCTGTGGGCACATTCACACCAGATTCGTTGGACAAAGATGCTGGATATTTTGCTGTTTGATAAACTTCATAAAACAGTGGAGCTGAGTGGTTTTGCTGTTGTCTGAATGGAAGTATCCTAAGAACCCATGCCAAGAAGATAAATAAAACTGTGGCTGCAGGGGAGGAGCTGAAACAAATGTGTGGCGAGAGGTACATCAAAGTAAAACTAGTTTTCTTGACGACTGGGTGCTCTGTACGTGGGGAAGTTTGTGTGCATGTGTGTGCATGTGAATATGTGTGCGCACATGTGTGTTTATGTGTGTTGGGGCAAGTGTTTGGCAGATACTAGGCCACGTCGAGGGACCCAGAGATGTACCCTGAGCTGTTGCCAACCCTTCTGAAGGCAGTCCTCTACACACCAGGCCTGCCTGGGATTTAGCTAGGATTAGGCCCAGCTACGCTTAGCATAAAAGAAAACCAGCATTAGCCACTGTTGGAGGATTCGGGCGCTGTAGTCAGCCAGCTGAAGGAGGAGTTCAAATTGGAATATCTGCCCTGAGAGTCAAGAATCCCTCAGTGGGCAGGGTGACCAGTCTCTGTGGGCCAGCTGAAAGATTTATTCTGCATTGATGACAGGGGGCACAAGCTTGGGTGTAAAAACATCAGCCCTCTCATATTTGGCTCTAAACACTCCAGGGGGTGTAGGGGAAATAGAGGGGTATGGGATAGAACAAAATGTTAGTTCTGGATGGGAGCTTAAACATCATCGAGTCCAAAGGTTCTCAAAGTATAGGCCTCAGGCCAGCAGCAGAAGCAACAGCTAGGAACTTGTTAGGGAGGCAAATTGTAGCCAGGTGAGGTGGCTCACACCTGTAACCTCAGCACTTTGGAAGGCCAAGGTGGGTGGATCACTTGAGGTCAGGAGTTCATAGACCAGCCTGGGCAACGTGATGAAACCCCGTCTCTACTAAAAGTATAAAAATGAGCCAGGCATGGTGGCAGGCACCTGTAATCCCAGCTACTCAGGAAGCTGAGGCAGGAGAATCGCTTAAACCTAGGAGGTGGAGGTTGCAGTGAGCAGAAATCTTCCCACTGCACACCAGCCTGGGTGACAGAGCAAGACTCCTTCTCAAAAAAAAAAAAGCAAATTGTTGGGCCCTACCCCAGAGCTACTAAATCAGGAACTCTTGGGGTGGGGCCCAACAATCCTTGTTTTCACAAGTTGCTTCCAGGTGATCTTAATGTACTCTAAAGTTTGAGAGCCCCTGATCTAGTTTGCCATCTTCACTTAGAAATGAGGGAACAGAGGCCTAGAAGGGAGCTTTTGCCAAGAGCACACAGCTAGTTAGGATACAGCCGCTTTCCCCTTCACCCATATGTTCTCAGCTATTTATTTTGCAAATAACTCGGGGGGATTTTAATACATTTTTTTCTTAGAGGCAATTGTTGTGTGGTTTATATATTTTCCATTTGTTAATCAGCTACTTAGATCAGTAGTGTCGCTGGGACCCAAACTGTGGAATTATTTTCCATTAAAGTTCAGGCTCTTAAGTGGACTTGGTAGCTACACGGTCCCTTTCCAGTCTGGCCCCAAGCTCAGGTGGGCAAGTCATGCTTCCCTGGCTGCTCCCCAAGACAGTGGCACTATCTTCCCCATCTGTCCCCAGATGCCCTCCCTGTAATGACATCACTAGCACCATAGTCTTGCTCTGTGCAGATATTTTGGTCAATAATCCCTCCCTTAATTTACCAGGCCAAGTAAGGGTGGATGTGGCAGGAATAGTTTCGCCCACTGGCATTTGCTGCCTTCCTGGGAAGATCTGCCTCTTCTTCCGGCTCTCACAGTGGGCCCAGCATGTTTCCAATATTGCATCAGTCTTTTCCCCAACAGATTAAGGCTTTAATGGGGCAGATTTGTTTTCTGCACAGGAAACATGTGGGCCCTTGTCAGATGCTGCATCAGAGTGAGTTGTCCTCCACCAGCTTCCTAGACCTGGCCGTGTGAGGAGGCATGAGGAGCCCTCTGAGACTCTGGGGTGAGTAACTCTTCTAAAAAAGAGCAGAACCATAATAGACTGTGTTTACATCAGTTCTGATTCCTGGGAAATTCATACAAAAGTTGTGTTGTGGTCTGAATTTTCTAGCAAACAGGGAAGGAAGCAGTTTGCTTTGTCCAGTGTAACTGGACCTTACTGAAGGATTTTTATATGTGGTGGGAAGGAAGAAACCCACTCCCTTCATCCTCCAAAAACTGGAATGGAGATGGTTAGCAAGGGGGTGTGGGAGAGAGCCCAGGCTAGGACAGAGTTGCCAGTCCCTCTTGTCAGTGAGAGCCTTCCTTGACTCCAAACCTTAATAAATTAAATCCCCACTCTCCTGGGAACTTGGTTTTCTTTTCCTGAGCCCAGATTCGTTCCTGAGCCCCGAAATGCTGAAGCCAGCATTCCTCACCTCCAGGGAGCTCTGACACCCTAGGATAGTTTGTTTGATTCACCAACATCCTCTCTACTTCCCCTGCCCAATCAGGGGTCTATAACTTGCAGTTAAATAATTAAAGTCAATTAAAGTTTATTTCATTTTGAGCATTTCCCAAAGCCCCAGAGAAAATTAGAGTCTCCCTGGTGTACTGCAAAGCCGGGTTTGGAAACCTCAGATGAAGAGAATGTTGGGCAATGGATGATGGAGAAAAAGGAGAAACAAAGAGAAAGAGGTGAGGGAAAGACAGAGCTTTCAGTTTCACTGGGTCTCCCCTTGGGGAGGATCTGGCTGGTTTAATGGTGATTCGATGCAAAAACGGTTGATTCCATTCTGATGTACTGGAGAACAGAGATGGCTGGAGACAGAGACAAGGAGAGTCGGAAAGCGACAGAAAGAAAGTCTCTCCGGGCCTCCCCACCCAGCCAGTGACAGTATCACCTCAGGAAGAGACACTCTCCGTTCCCCAACCTAGGTTCCCCTCCGCCAAAACCGTCTATTTTAGGGAAGCCCTTCTTTATTCATTAGAAACCGGCTGCTTTGAGTTTGGCCCCTAAAAACTTGCATCCTGCCCCGGAAGATTTATTTTATTAAGTGGTCCACACCTGAAAGTAATTGAGTTTCGGCGTGGGTGCGGGAACTGCGGAGGGAGGGCCCAGAAGCGGCGGCGGCGGTGGCGGCGGCGGCGGCGGCTGCCAGCTCCTCCCCGCTTCGCACCCTGTGCCTCCGGGCTCCCTGGTCTCCCCGTCACGCCGCGACCTTGCACCGGCCTCCCGAGCACTCTTTGCGGAGAGGTCCGGGGCCCGTGTAGGGGAAGCAGAAAGAGGTATGTGGGGCGAGCGGGAGTTGAGTGTGGATGTGGGGAAGGGGGTGCGTCCTGCGTCGCCCCCGCACCCGCGCGTGGCCGGGCGCTGATCCCCGTGCCCGGGTCCCTCTGCGCACCCTCGCCAGCCCGCAGGGATTGTTCGCCGCGCTGGTGACTCCTTCCCAAAATGCGAATAAAAGATCAAAATAGCTAGTAATCATACGAAGTTTAATGTCAACCTCAAGTCTCTATAAAACCAGATCAAAGGGAACAGGCGTTTGGTTTCTTCCCGGATCGCTGGGGGGCCTCGGGGCTCGTGGAGCCCTAGGAGTCCAGCTCACGGCCGCTCACCGCGCTCTTCTCTCCAGCCGGGTCCAAAGGCTGGAGCACCGCAGCCTGCGGCCTGAGTTGGACCCAGGCGCACGCAAGGGAAATGCACGCAGTGCCCTTGAACTTGGGGCCTGGATAATTGATAGCAACCCGCTGGGTGCCCGTCGCGCGACCAGGCCTGCCGGGAGCCGAGCCGGAGGCAGCAAGCAAAAGAAACGCACGAGCCGGGAGCGCGGGCGCGCGGGGCCACCAAAGACAGACCGACTGTCCGACGGGCGGCGGGACAAGACGACGGATGCTGTAGGGGCCCCCCGGAACCCGCCGCCACAACTCCCAGCCCACGATGGGCGCAGCCGCCAGCCGTAGGGAGCTGCAAGAGCAGCGACGTTCCGCATTCCGTCGGGTTCCCGCGCCCTCCTAGGGCTCGTGCGGCGCGGGGCCTGCGTGTGCTTTCGTTTTCTCAAGTCCATTCTGATGAAATATACGTGGTGGTTCCCTTTCTTTTCTCAAAAAGATAAAATATACGTGGTGGTTCCCTTTCTTTTCTTTAAGGCGAATGACTCGAAATGGAGATTTCTTCTAACCCCGCGTGATCACCAACAACTTTTGCAGGACGGAATGAAACTCCTCTGGGTTTCCAGTGAGATGTGCGAGTGGGCTCTTGAAATTATAAACCTGCAGTCTAACAGAGCCTTCAAGGTTATGGCCATAAGAAATGTGAGCGGAGATAAAACCTCACATCTTGAGGATTAACATGGAGAATTTTTTTTAGTAGCAAAATTGTATTCTCTTTCATCCCACATAAAAGAAGAATGGTAAATTGTGGACTTTTTCTGCGTGTTATCAGTTTTATGTCCTGTAGAATTCCACCCTTTCTCACAAATGTCCATGCCTGCAGAGCCATGTCTATTTTCTGTGCATGCATGTGCTAGCACAGTTATAACGAGGCAATGGACAGTTCTTGGTGATGGACCTTGGGAGAAGGGTCCCTAGATGGGTGGACATAGAGGGTCATTCATGTTTGGACACCTGGGAAAAATACCCAGGACTCCTATTGGTAAATAAATCAGCTGACGAGGACCTTCACCACTTCCACAGTCTGAAATTGCAGGAAATTCACAAGCAGAAAAAGGGCAGAAAAGAGGCCAAGGAAAAAAGGTTATTGCTGACAGAGAAAGAATACAAAATATAAAGACAGATACAATGCTGAAATACACAAAAAGGATGGAAATTCACAAAATAAGATTCTGAGAGGGAAACAGTACACAGAAAAGGGACAGAAAGAGATGGAATACTGTTAGAAAAAGAAAGAGGACAGGAGAAGAGACAAAGGGAAGGAGAAAGAGTAGGTACAAAAAGATGTGGGAGAAGAAATGCATCAAGACAGATGAAGAGATAAAGAACCCCAGCCCAGACTAGGGGGAGGGAGTAAAGGATAGAAGCCTTGGAAGCTGGGAGCCTCCCCAAGACCAGGCACCTCCCCAGGGCCTTGCTTCTCAGGTTTCCCCAGTGCGAGGAAAATCCGGGGAAGCCTTTGTGGGCGCCGTTTGTTTGCTCCAGACCTGGATCTGATGATGCTGTTGATTTGGTTTTTAAACAGTGGGTTTGCAGCCTTCTGGGCTGGGGCAGGGGTCTGCTAGCCATACTTAAACCTGAAGATTGTATTGAATTTCGGCCACTTTGATGGTCCTGTAATCGTCTCCCAGTTTTCCAATTTCCAGTCCCCTCCACCAGGCTGGGGGTTGGAAGGGGACTTTAAAAACGCCTTTGATAACGTCTCACAGTTACATATTTCTATAACAATTTTCTCTACCAGATCGTTATGTTTGATGTAGCCCCAGATGTTCTGGGGGAGAAAAAGAGAACCAGTTCCTTCTGTCCCAGCCTGCCAGGCACGGGAAGCAGGCGTGGGCGGCAAGCTCAAGTACTGCAGGATGAGACCCTCCTCCAGCATTTGTCTCTCCTGCCACCCCTACTGCCAGCTCTTCCTCAGCCACACTTTGACTCTTTCACAAGGCCAGAGACCCATCCTGTGCATGCAGCTGTGGTACCACTGGGGCCCTAGATGTCTCTTTTCACCAACTCTTCCTTTTCCTGGATCCCCTTCCATTCTCTCTGCTTGGTGACAGTTTACTGCATATAAACTACTTCATGCCAATGTCATAGTAAGCCAAATTGGTTCCAGCTGCTCTCCTGGAGACACAGCATCTTAAGGAGCATCAGAAAACCCTTCTTTCTTCCTCAGACATTTATGGAACGTTACTGTGGGAAGGCACTGAGATGGATGCCAAAGTCAATCAAACATCTCCCACCCTGGAGCCGTGCAGTGTGCACACCACTGGGGAAATGAGACATGTATGTCAGGAACTTAGGCAGAAGCCTGAGTGAGTGTGAAGGATGCAGGAGAGAGAGGTAAACAAGTGGCTACAGCGTTCAAGGGCAACGAGATGAGTCTGACTGGATACATCTGAGAAAGCTGTGTAGAGGAAGTAGTGTTTGCTCTGGGTCCTGAAGGACGTGCAGGGTTAGGCTGCACGGTGATGGGGAATGTTAGACACTGCGGTAGGCTAATGGGGAGGATATCCTGAGACAGAGACACTTTTTAGTGCCCCCTCCCCAAATCTGACCTGAGTGGTGTTTGGAACAAGTTCGTCTCCTTCAGTACATTTCACCTAACATTTGTTGAAATGAGGAACCAAACTGGGCATGTGTTGCTCAGTGGGGCATAGGAATGGAGGAAATAGGTTCCTGCCCTCCTGGCCCCTGATGGTGTCAGTCATATTCCACAGATCTGCCAGGGGCTAGTCAGGGCTGCTGGGGCAGTGGACTAGGAGGCCAAGTAGGTGGCGGGCAGGCCCCACCTCCACTTCAGCCAGACCAGTTTCACTTTTTCATTTTTCATGTACTGGGTTTCCATGAGGAGCTTCCTTTGGAAGAAAAGGATGGTTTTGTGACAGAGCAAAAGAAGGAAAAGCCCTGGTTCACGGGCGCCTGTGCATTATGAAAACTAAGTGAATAATCCCTGGTTCACGGGCGCCTGTGCACTATGAAAACTACCTAAGTGAATAATTAGCTAAATGAAAGCACAAGAGTCAGTAACCAAAGACTATGACTAGGCCATAATCCAGTTCTGGACACGAGTTTCCATTTAACCCCCATCCCCACCGCACATTGCCCCTACCCTGTCCCAGGGTGTCTTCTGTGCCTTCCCTGTGTGTCTGTGGCCTGTGGATAGAGAGTGTACCCAGATCGCATGCTGCGCTTTTCTCTGGCATGGTCTTCCCGAGTCCTGCTCTTTTCTCCCATGCCCCAGCTGGTTCGGAGTGGCTGGGTTCTAGCTATTCCCAGAACACTCAGGAGTGTAGAGTCCCATCCTAATGATACCTCAAAACCAGACTCCAAAGACGGTCGGTCGTCCGTTGGGCTGAGCTCACACTCCCTCTTCTGTAATATCCCATGAGTTGCAATATGATAAAATGCCACCAGGGTGCAGGACAGAAGCATGGGGCTCGACTGTCTGAGGGTCAGGCTTGTTCTCCACAAGTGTGGAGAGCTTACTGTAAGCACTGCCCTGTGGCCCCCACCTGCAAGAAGCTTATGGTCCCTCAGTGGCTTCAATGATACAATCCCCTACTCCTTAACTGGGGAGAGGAGTCTTGGAGTTGTAGCTGGAACCCCCAGTCTCTTCCAGCACTGCTCTACTTTCTTGCCCCCACAGCAAGTCTCTGCGTGTTTCACCTACTTAGCATCTGCCCAGGGTCCTCACTGGCTTCTCCACTGGCAAGGACAGAGGCCAAAGGAGCCTGGGCTTGGCTCTGCCTCCGCAAGAAGCCCCCAGGCACACATGGGCACATTGACTCCTGTGGCTTCTCTTCATATGCGACCTCTGAGGGAACAGGATGCTGGAGCCCAAGGCCAAGGCCTCTCAGCTCAGGGAAGACAAGCCAGCTCCTGTCCCACTCCTCCATCCTGGAGACCCCCGCCCCCACGCTAGACTTGGATCTGCCCACGGGCCTGTCTACTTCCCCCAGCTGAGGAGAGGACAGGTCAGCCCCACTGTGCTGGGGCAGGGAGAATGCTGCTTGACAATGAGGTGTGCCCTGTGCATACGTGTGGGTGCTGGCAGTGGTGGTGGGGGCCTGTGAGCATTGACAGGTGACCGAGGGACCCCCATCTCCAGCTTGCCCTCAACACCTTAGCTCCTCAACCAAAAGACATGTATTAAGCACCTCCCTGCACGGGGCCCTAGGCAAGGCACCACGGCAGGTGGGACAGTGATTTAGATACCATCCCCACATGTGTCTGTGGACCCCACACGAGTGCTCCCATCTGACTCTGGCAGACAGTTCTGTGTGTGAACCACCTAAGACTGTTGAGGGAGGGCTCCCTGGAAACACGCCCCGGGGGATGGGCTGGCGAGGCAGGCAGCAGGGGAGTAAGGGTCTCATGTGGCTTTGAAGGATGCGTCATCTCCAAGCTGTGGATCACAGAGGGCATGCCTGTCCTTTCACTGCTGACTTCCCAGCACCTGGCAGCAGGCCGGACACACAGTAGGCATTTTGTTAATGTTTGTGGAATGAATAACCAAGGGGGAGAAGAAGGCATTGAGACAAGGTGGTGGGTGAGCCTGGGACTCTGGAGGGGATGCAGGTGGCTGGGTTCTGACAGTCCCCTAGGCAGGGCTGCTCCCTGAGTGACCAACCATCCCAGTGTTTAATGGGAAGTTCCATGTCCTGGGAAGCCCCTCAGTCTGGGGCAAGCCTGGGTGGTTGGTCACCCTGCTGCTCCTCCCCTTGGGAATGAGCATACAGTCAGTGCTCCCAGCCCTTTCCCTCCCTGGCCCTTCCTCCACACCCCTTTCTCTCTCTTCCCTGCCCAGCGGGTGTCCTCTCAGGAGACCTAGCCTAGCCTTGCCCCGGCCACAACCCCCCCACCCGGCCTGACGTCTGGGGCTGCCACTTCCCTTTCACTCGGCTACTCCTGATAAGGAGACTGGAAACAGGTTTGCCCTTTCACCTCTGCATATCTCTCCTCCAGCCTGCGGGTCCTCACATCCTGGGTCATATCCTGCGGGGGCCTGTGCACCACTGCATCAACCCCTGCTCACTTGCAGGCCACCAGCCGGAGGCTTTAGGTGGGAGAGGAGTGTGGCATGAGGGGCAGCAAGGCCATAGCCCTTGAGAGATGGGCCTCTCCTGTCCTGGCTGAGGACAGTCCAAGGGCCTGCTCCCAGGGCACAAGAGCTGGCTGGATAGGAGGGCTGAACTGACTGATCCCTCCCTGGGATTTTGACTGACATTCTTGATGGAATTGGCGGATGTTTCTCCTTCACAAGAGACACAGCCTCAGGCAGGACAGCTGTGCCTTCCTCGGCCCAGCTGCAGCTGGAGGGGCTGAGAACCCAGAACCCACACTTCCTACTTTTGGGATAACATTGCTGGGCCAAAAGGTCTCCTGAGAAGGGCTGTGGGGGCTTCTACAGGGTCCTGGAGAGGCCGCAGGAGTCACATCTGATTATCTCCTGACCTCATTCCTCCGGAGCTTTGGTCTCTGCTTGTGTCTGTGGACCCCACACGGGTGTACTCATCTGACTCTGGCAGGCAGTTCTGTATGTGGACCACCTAAGACTCAGAGACCCCTCAGGGTCGGCCCTAGGCCAGGCACTGAAACGTGCCAAAACCCACTGATTTTTGCAGAGTGCACCATCTGGGAACACTGCTGTCCAGAACTTCTGCTCCCATCAGAAGTGTGATCAGTTACAGTTATTCTTTAAAAGAATAATCAGTAATCTTTGCTGATTCACAAGTCATTTCATGCATTTGCAGCATTTAGGGGGATACCATTGGTAACAACATCAATTTTGTGGCCTTGAGATGGTAAGAATTGTTTATCAGAGAACTTTTCCCTTTGGTAAAATCCCTGCACAGCAAATCCCAAAGCAGCCTGGAAGAGGGCAAGTTATCCACCTGTGGCCTGCAGGGGGCCGTGAAGGGAAGGGGGATGTTCCCATCCTTGGTCTTAGGGTGGCTTGGGTGATTATGAGATTTGTATATGAATATGAGGCTCAGAGCTTATATATATATATATGTGTGTGTGTGTGTACAATGAGTTAAAGAAAAATGTTAATGATACAAGTGGCACTCAGATGTGGCAAAAATCTTGAAGGTTCTTCTCAAGTCACTAAAGTCTGAAAAACATAGCTCTAAAAGATGCTAAAACAAAAATATGAGCTCTGTCTGTAATCCCAGCACTGGGAGGCCAACACAGGCAGACAGCTTGAGCCCAGGAGTTCGAGACCAGCCTGGGAAACAAAGTGAGACCCCGTCTCTACAAAAAATACAAAACATAGCCAGGCATGGTGGTGTGTCCCTGTAGTCCCAGCCACTCAGGAGGCTGAGGTGGGAGGATTGTTTGAGGCTCCTCCATACCCATGTGCCGTATTTTTGGTGACCAGACGTAGCTATCATTTAAAGGACACATTGTAATCAGAGAGGAAAGAGGATGGGAGAAGAATGACTTTCTCAGTCTGTGTTGAGGGTGCCAGCTAAGATTATCTCAAGTTCTGGCCAGGGTTACTGAGGGGTTCCATGGGCCTCTCCAGGAGGAATATTTCCCTGGCCACTGACCTAAAGCGTCCCTCTCAGCTCATTCCTGACTGTCCTTTCCCCAGAGCACCCTGCCATCAGACATCTGCTCCACTGCAGCCACATTCTCCAGCCCACAGGGGGAAAACGAATGGAGTTGCTGGAGACGGGGGTACTGATATTGCTCAGAATATCCCATCTTTAATGAGGCAACCCTAGAAGGATTGTTTCCACGTTCCTCAGTGGAGCTACAGAGAATCTTCCCAAATGACAATGCGACAATCCCAAGCATGAGAACATGCAGAGAATTCAAGCAACACTTCCTCTGTGGACAGTTGTTAAATGATTTTCTCAGTTCCACATACTCCCCTGCCTTCTAGACTTGAGTGTCCAGCTGTCCATTGGTCCTCCCCATTGGCAGGCCTAGTGGGCATCTCAAACTTAACCTGTCCAAACAAAGCAGCAACTTTGATTTCCCCCACAAACCAGTTGCTCCCTCAGGTCCCTTCTCAGTTAAAGGCACTGCCAGTTTCCAGATGTTCAGGCCCAAAAGGCTTACATGTCCTTTTCTTTTGTCCCCACACTCCAGATCTAATTCAATCATCTGTCCTGTTGGCTCCACCTTCCCAGAATATCCAGAATCCAGTGACCTCTGCTGCCCTCCTGATCCAGTCCGGCCCCCCACCATCTCTTGCCTGGACTACCCCAAATTCCTCCTAGCTGGTTTCCCTGCTCCTCCCCATTTGCCACACACCAAAGCAAGAGTGATCTTTTGAAGACTTAAATGTGATTCTAGGCCGGGCGCGGTGGCTCAAACCTGTAATCCCAGCACTTTGGGAGGCCGAGACGGGTGGATCACAAGGTCAGGAGATCGAGACCATCCTGGCGAACACAGTGAAACCCCGTCTCTACTAAAAATACAAAAAAACTAGCCGGGCGAGGTGGCGGGCGCCTGTAGTCCCAGCTACTTGGGAGGCTGAGGCAGGAGAATGGTGTAAACCCGGGAGGCGGAGCTTGCAGTGAGCTGAGATCCGGCCACTGCACTCCAGTCCGGGCGACAGAGCAAGACTCTGCCTCAAAAAAAAAAAAAAAAAAAAAAAAAAAAAAAAAAAAAATGTGATTCTATCACCACTTGGCTCAAAATCCTCCAATGGCTTCTTGTGACACTCAGAGCAAAATCCAGTCTCCTTCCATGCTTTGACTCTTGCCTGCCTTTCCTTTCTGACCTCACAACCTCTGTCCTGGCTCAGCACATGCCAGTCAGGATGAGCCAGCCAGGCTGGCTTCTTTCTGCAGCTCTGACACTCCATCCCACCTCAGGGACTTTGCCCTGCTGTTCTCTCTGCCTGGACTACTCTCCCCTGATCCTCACATGGTTCCTGCCCATCAGCTACACTTGGTTGGAATATGAATAATAATGGTGAACCATTTACTGAGTAACTACTTCATGCCAAACATTATTTGATGGTTTTCACCTGTGTTAACTCATTTACTCCTCACAAGAACTCTTTGAAGTAAGTATGATTATTATTCTCATTTTGGAGATGAAACTGAGGCACAGAGAGGTTAAGTAACTTATTCAAAGTTGCACAAATACTAAGAAGTAGAGCTAGAATTTGCATCCATGACATATGGCTCCCGAGTCTGTGAGCTTAATGTCTGACTTCTGCCTCTATTTACTTTTTCATTGAGATGCATCTTATGCAAGCAAGGTGCACTGATCCCAGGTGCGCAGCTCAGCAAATATCTGCGTGTGTTACATCTGTGTATCCGCCTCCCAGACCTGGAGCCAGAACTTGGCCAATGTGCCCCAGGCCGCCTGCTATCGCTTCAGTCAGTTGCCTTGAAAGTAACTCCTAGTCTAACCCCTGTCACTGTTGATTGATATTGGGAAAGACTGTCTTTTATCTAATCCTGTTTTCTTAAAAAGTGCTGAAATACCTTGTTTTTGTTTGTTCTTTAATGCTCTTGCTTGATTCAATGAAAAGAAAATTAAAGTATTTCATGGACTGGACTGGGCGCAGTGGCTCATGCCTGTAATCCCAGCACTTTGGGAGGCTGAGGCAGGCAGGTCACTTGAGCTTAGGAGTTCAAACCCAGCCTGGTCAACGTAGTATTGCAACTGTCTCAACAATTTCTTTTTTTTTTTTTTTTTTTTGAGATGGAGTCTCACTTTATCGCCCAGGCTGGAGTGCAGTGGCATGATCTTGGCTCACTGCAAGCTCCGCCTCCCGGGTTCATGCCATTCTCCTGCCTCAGCCTCCCGAGTAGCTGGGACTACAGGCACCCGCCATCACGCCCGGCTAATTTTTTGTATTTTTAGTAGAGACGGGGTTTCACTGTGTTAGCCAGGATGGTCTCGATCTCCTGACCTCGTGATCCGCCCGCCTTGGCCTCCCAAAGTGCTGGGATTACAGGTGTGAGCCACCGCGCCTGGCTTTTTTTTTAAAATGAGTGTAGTGACACCTGCCTATAGTCCCAGCTACTTAGGAGGCTGAGATGGAAAGATTGCTTGAGCCCAGAAGTTTAAGGCTGCAGTGAGCTGTGATCACTACTGTACTCTAGCCTGGGTGACAGAATGAAATCCTGTCTCAACAACAACAACAAAAATCTGTTAATACCAAATTTGGGAAGCCGCAATTTGGAACCCTCACCCCCACCCTGCCTACCTCAGCAGTACCGTCCTTAGTCTCCTAGATTGAGGGAGAGGTGGGCTGTTTGGGGACAATCCTGCATGTTTGTCGCAGCACTGGGCCTGTGGCAGGTGTTTAGAATACCTGCTGATGGGTTGACAACCTGTGGTAGATGGTGCATCGCTGCCCTTGGAGTTCCTGGAGATTGAGCTTTTTTTGTCTAAGGAGGAGGCACCACATTGCAGGATGGTGAGGTTAGATGCTCCAGGCTGCCAGCCTTGTACCAGGAACTGTCCTTTCTTTCTGGGGGTCCCGGGGTGGACTCCCACTGTCCCCAGCCCATTCTCACTCAGATGCGCATCACCCTCCCGCACTCCATCTCCATCCGATGGCCCCTCCCCACATTCCACTAGACCTACCTCTACCTCTGACCTTCCTCGTCTTCCTGCTTGGGACAGTCCAGGTTCAAAGCTATGGGGATGTCACAGCCTAGGAATGAGGGCTTTCAACTGGGGGGATGGGTGTAGTTCAGAAGGAAGAGAAATCCACAGATGTTTCTTTGCAAGCGGGTTGGGATCAGCCTCTTACCAGTATTGCACTTGAAAGCCCCAGAGTGCTCTGTGTCCCCGGTCATTCTGTCCATGTGCGCACACACATGCACACGCTAGCACGCATACACACATATGCATGCATATGCACTTGCATGTGCGCGCACACACACTTCCTAGTGTAGAACAGGGAGTGGGTGGTAACAGTTGGATGACCTGAATTCCCAGTCTGAGGATCCCTCCCCACCATCTGCCATTTACCCCCAGCCCCCTCTGTAGTTTCTTTCCAAATCTTTGAAATGCTCAGAGGTGCCTGGGAGCCAAAGCATGTTTTTATTGTGACAAATACAGCACAGAAGAGAGACAGCGGGGAAGTGAGAGAGAAAAGGCTGGAGTACAGACCCAGGCTGAGGACATGGAGCAGGCTGCCAGGACATAGAGACAGGCCAGGGAAAGACAACATCCTCCGCATGTTAAAGCTGCTGGGGGACCTTTGAGTGTGCACATGGCCCAGCAAGCGTGGGGCAGCCCTGGCTTTGCCTTAAAGGAGGCTGAGAAGCAAGTTTGTACAACTTTGGGGGTGGGGATGTGGAGGAGTCCTGGGCCCTCAGATGATGCTGCCCCTTCCCCTCCATGCCCATCTCACCCCACGTGGCCAAGCTGGTCACAAGCTCCAAGGTTCCCCAGCCTCATGGGGCGATCCCAAGAGGGACAGGACGAGGATGGAGAGACTCAGGGACCCAGCCTGCATGGCGAGAATCCCTCTCAGACCTATAGCTATCTCCCCTGCTCCAGCCCGACCTAGCACTTGCTTAGAACTTCACAGGCTCAGACTTCCCAATCCCTGGCCTCCCTATTCCTGGGGCCTTTCCCCAGGTGTCAGCAACAATTTCCTGCCAGGCCTGGTGACAGGAGCCTGAGCCAGCCCAGGGGAAACCCAATGCCATGGTGTCAGCAGCGAGCGTCCTTCAGTGTCTGGGGAATGGGGCTGAGAATGTGCAGATCTGAGCAGCTCGAGGGGGCAGGGAGGACTGCTACCACCCCCACCCCATGAACCCCTGCCCCTTCCACACTTAGTGGAGACCACTGTGCCCACTGCTCTTGCACCCAAGGATCCTGGCAGAGACACCTCTTTCCTGCCTCATACCTGGACCAAGGCTGGAAAGAATCACCCACACCTGGGAGACAGTGCCTGGGTGGGCAGTGTCCTGCTCTGGGCAAGCTCATCCTTCCCTCTCCATAGTGATGTAAGGATGCTGCTTTGGGGTGGAGTCAGAAGGGCCTTACCCCATCCTCTCCCCTCCCCATTCTAATCTAGCACCAGCATTCAGGGAAATGTCTTCATCTCAGGCTCCTTTGATGACCAGCAGTTCACATCTTCTGCCTTTGATTTTGCCTAGTTGCTAGATGTGTGCAGGGCATCCACCTTCTCCTAGGGGAGGCCTGGGTCTCCTCTCTCCTCTCCATCCCCCTTAAGGTCAGCAGGGCTACTTTCTAAGAACTGGTCCTCGAGCATAGAAACTGATCACACTCATGTGTGATCTGTACCCTGCTTCCTTTCCCTTTGCATCTGTGTGCTTTCTGTACCCGGAGCTGTGCTAAATATGGACAGAATCTCTGTTCTTGGAGGACCCATAATGTAGTGGGGGAATCAGACTGGAAAACGTATATAATAGAGTGAGAGAAAGACTGTTATGAAGAAAATGCTGGCTTTAGGGCCAAACATTTACCCTGTAATAATGTGAGCTTGGGAGATTTGTCAATGGTACACATAACAGCATAACCCAAAGGAGATATTTTATTTAGTCTAATTGCCTCTTAACAGGTTTGGATGCAATAGATACATTGAATACATAGATTCAAAATGTACATTTTGTATCCCTAATATATTCAGTCTTTTCCTAGATATTGCATGTGTCCCCCACCCTTGGCACAGAGCAGGGGCTAAGTCAAGGTTTGCTGCATTGGATTGGATTGACTTACCTACAGTGGAAGCAGGAAGCGGAGATGACTCATGATTGTAGGAGACACTCTGAGAAATGAGACTGGTCTCAGCCAGGAGGGGCTGGGAGATGCATCCAGAGGCTTGGGACAGTGGGCAGGGGGCCATTGTTTGCTCTGGTCCCAAGTCCCGGCTGATGTCAGATTAGCTCTTTTCTCTTAGTTGGCAGGCCCTTTGTTGTTGTTGCTATTAGAATTTCTCTTGCATAGGCTGCCTGAGTGAATGTATCCCCTGCCTCCCTTCATCAGAAGTCTTCTGCCTGGGGCACAGCTATGTGCTCAGTGCATGAGACTGGTCCAGTACCTGTTTTCCAGGAGCTCAGCTGTGGAATGCTGCTGCTGGGATTCATCTCAGAGGTCACCTTATAGTCCTGTCTCCTCCTTTTGCAGAAGAGGAAACTGAGGCTAAACATAAAGTAATTTGCTCAGGCCTGCCCACTTGAGGTTCCAGATTCTAGAGCTCCCAATCCAAGGCCTTGCTGACCCCAGGTATGATACTGCCTGAGACAGTCGTTCTTCTCCCAGCCTCTTGCCCCGCCAGGCCTTTATTGCATCAGCCTGGTCCTGACATTTATTAAGTACTTATATCACGCAGCACTCTGGACTGTGCCTCATGCTAGGTGAGAATGTCTTCAAATAAAACGATGTAGTCGTGGAAGAATCACCTGAGCCCAGGCGGTCAAGGCTGCAGTGAGCTGTGATTGTGCCACTACACTCCAGTTTAGGCGGTGGGATCCTGTCTTGAGGCCACGCTGGCCAACACAGTGAAACCCCCTTCTCTACTAAACATACAAAAATTAGCTGGATGTGGTGGCAGGCACCTGTAATCCCAGCAACTCGGGAGGCTGAGGCAGGAGAATCACTTGAACCCAGGAGGCAGAGTTTGCAGTGAGCCGAGATCGCACCACTGCACTCCAGCCGGGGTGACAGAGCTAGACTCCATCTCAAAAAAACAAAAAACCAAAAACAACAACAACCAAAGAGAGAAGGAATGATATCACTTCAATTTTTTTTCTTCTTTTTTTTTTTGAGATGGAATCTCGCTCTGTCTCCCAAACTGGAGTGCAGTGGCCGGATCTCAGCTCACTGCAAGCTCCATCTTTCGGGTTCACGCCATTCTCCTGCCTCAGCCTCCCGAGTAACTGGGACTACAGGCGCCCGCCACCTCGCCCGTCTAGTTTTTTGTATTTTTTAGTAGAGACGGGGTTTCACCGTGTTAGCCAGGATGGTCTCGATCTCCTGACCTTGTGATCCGCCCGTCTCGGCCTCCCAAAGTTCTGGGATTACAGGCTTGAGCCACTGCGCCCGGTCCATTTCAAAATTTTAAACTAAAATGTATAAAATGTAGCTGTACAGAGGATTCACTACTTATTTTTCTGCTTCACCTCAGACTGGTACAAGCATTATCATGGACCAAAACACTTCTGTGGGCCTGAATTAGACCCAGATCTGTCCCAAGGAGCCCATGCTCTGGTCTAAGGTGGGTCCCCCAGCCATCGCCACACAGTCCCCTCTGGGAAGGGGCTGCGCAGAGCACTGGAGTCAGGTTGGGGCATGGGTAGAGCCAACCCAGGCCCTCCTCCTCGTGTCTGGTAAGGGAATGGAGGGCTCCGGGAAGGGCGTGTAGGAGCTCTGCCCTCAATTGTATGACATCGTTGTTTCTATCCAGATCCTTTGACCTGCACACTAACCCAAGGCTGTTCCACCCTGGGGTTGGGGCACTGGCTGGATATGGGCATTTGTACCAGCTGCTTTTCACACCGGCTGTGTGACCTTGGACCAGTCCCTGAACCTCTCTGGATCCCTTTCCTTGGCTCACTGAGCTAATGTTCGGTTAGCCACGAATGTTGCAAATGTACAGTTGTATGGCCATGGGGACTTTTTAAGAAGTGACTAAATGTCCCAGTATCCCAGAGCACTTAGCTTACACCCCACTGCTCTGTCTTACGGGTAAAGAGACCAAGGCCTAGAGAGGAACAGTGATAGAGACCCGCTGCTAGCAGATACAGAGTTGATGTTGGGGCCCAGGTTCTTGGCTCCCACTTCAGAGCCCTTCTCCACACCCCACAGCCTCCAGGTCTTCATCCAGCTTGAGATCTGCCCAGGAATGTAGTTTTTCTGCAAGCCTCTTGCCCTACCAGACCTTTGTTCCCTCAACCTGGCCTTGACACCTTCCGCTTTCCACTGGATTCTGCATGTTCAGCTTACTCAGCTGTGTCCTCTCGGTGCCAGAACATCTAGGCACAGAGCTTGAGTCCAGTTGCCATTGCTCGGCTGCCACTGGGTGGTGGAGACCATTGTTGACCCCCCCACCTCCTTCCCATCATCCCTCATTCCAAAGGCCAGGAGGTAGCTCCTCCTCTGGAAAATTACTCTCCATTGGCTCCTCTAGGTCCCTGGGGTATCCCATGGCTTTCCATTGTCACCTCCCCTCCTGCCTCACTCCAGGACAGGGATTGTGGGCAGCCCTGGTCCCTCTTGACTCTCAGGAAAACCCGTGTCTTCCCTCCCTCCTCCCCATTCTTTTTATCCTCCCTCTGCCCTTGGCCCCAGGTCCTCTCCCCCAGCCTTATCTGCCCAGGATTTGACCTGCAGATGCACTTACTGCTCTGCGTGCTCCTGACCCCAGGATGGCATCACCGCCCAGCCTGCCTGCCCTGGGGCCAGCTCCGGCCTGTTCTCCTTTCCTCTAAAAGCCCCCATGTCTTGAAGCTGATTAAAACAAACACAGCTCGTATTTTTGTTCTTAATCCAATTCTGTGCTGGGCTAGGGTCAGAGAGGGAGGATAGGATGACAGAAGCACATTCCTCACTATGCCAGAGGGGAGAGGCAGGGCCAGGTATCTGCCAGGAAGTACCCAGTGTTGGGGAGACCATGGTCCAAGTGGGGGGCTGGTGGGCAGAGGTGGATGGGCCCTTCCCCGGGGAAGGACTCAGAAAGGTCAGAAGTTCTCCAGGGCTTTCCCAGCGGCGGGGGCAACAGGCCTTTCCGGGAACAGCCAGCAGGGGTAGGGGCTCCCAATAGAGGCCTTTATTCTCTCTTGTCTGGGAAAAAGACAGGATCGTCTTATCTCAGCCGACCCCTTCACATGACATCCCTCCTCAACACTTTGCCTTAGGGTTCCTCAGGACACACAGACCTGGATATGTGCCGTGGACACCTTCATATCCTGTAGGCAGGGCTCACAGGCCTCTGAGTTGGAGGAGAGGGTATGCGATGGTGCATACAGTCTGGAGGCTCAGCACGTAACTGGGTTTGAATCTTGTTCTAAGACACTGGCTGTGTGACTGTGGGCAAATTCTTTAATCTCTTTGCACCTCAGTTTCACCATCTGTAAAATGGGTATGGTATTAGTACCTACCTCATAGGATCATTGTGGAGAAGTATGGACCTACAGCATGGGCACTAAGAATAATATCTGGCATCATATTGCAGACTATACTAAAAGTGCTCTCTAAAAATATAATAACAAACATGAGTGTGCCTGACACTGCATGGCACGTGTTGATTGGATCTTAAAGTTGTGTGATTTCATTGCTAACTGAAACCTTAAGAGACATTTTTGTCCAAGAGAGAAGGGAAGAGATAGTTAACGCAGGTAAAAGGGAAAAGGAGAAAAAGAAAAATTTTAAAAAATAGAATGATTTGGAGGATAAGAGGAATGAGACTACAGAATATGAAAAGGGAACAGTGAGGAGGGACAGGAAAAACTGCTAGGAAGGGAAGGAGGGAGGGGGCCAACAAGGAGGGAGGGAAGGAGAAGAAAGCAAACTAGATACGAGGATAAAGAGGGGAGGGGTAGTGGGAGAAAGATGGGAAGGGTCCCAATGAGAGGGGACTGCTGGTGAGGGGCCTCAGTGACTGCCTTGGGAATGTGCAGGGGTGGGATTTCTTCCCATCCACCAGAACATAAGATTTCTTCTTCCCCATCCCCTGGAACAGCCTCATGCCCACGTCCAATCCTCCACCTCCACCCCTGCCTTGCACTTCGAGTCAGGATCCCTGCGAGAGGTTCCTGGACTAGCTAGGATCAGAGGACCAGCTGGGGAAAATCTCTCTTGGGCAGTAGGTTTATAGTAGGTTCATAGAACTGTAAATTCATAATCTTTCAGGGCTAAAGAAAATGCTGGCATTCATAGCTCACCTGCCTGGCCTCCTCCAGAATGGCCTATGTACCTCTCAGGACAGGGCCCTCACCACCCGTTCGGAGGTGTTTCCTGGGCCCCTTCCAAGGCTGAGCTACAGCTACTGTGGCTGCAAATCAGTCGAATGATAACATTTTGTGGGTACTTATTTTTTGCCCCACGAGAAGGACAGAGGGCAAATCAGAGGGACCCTGGCATATGCTGGGCCCACGGAGGGTGGCTGCATCGTCAGCCTAACTGGTCATCCTTGCCTCCCAAGTTCCAGGGGTCTTTCGTCCTCCTTCCACACCCCATGGCTACTTGGCTTGGGCTGTGACAGTTCCCCACACCACAGCTGGAAACCAAGATGTGTCAGCAGGTCAGAGGAAGGGGGACTAGAGATGGCCCATAAAAATCTTGGGCTCCATGTAAACAGAGAGAGTCTTTGAAAGCCCAAAGCACTTTTATGTGCTAGTTAAAGGGCCTTCCTGTTGTGTCGCCAGGATTTATAGGGACGTGGGTCGGGGAATGGGGGAAGGTGAGGCCACGTGCAGCCTCTACCTACTGATACACCTCACTCCCTGGGCTTTTTGGAGCTGCTACTCTCTGGGTTCCAGGGGAGAAGGGAGGAAGGGGATATCTTAGTAACTTCTTGGTTATCACACCCCACTTACCAAGCAGGGACTGTTAGGCTCCTCCTTGACGCTTTAAGGTCCTGAACCAGCCCCCTGGGGCCACATTGATGACCAAGGCAGCAAGCACATATTCTAGGCCAGCAGCAGTGTCTACAGCTAGGGGCAAGGAGGCACCAAGACAGAGCCAGAGCTCTCGAGGCGGAGGCCAGGCTACTGTATGCGTTGTAAGGGTGCAGGACTAGGAGAATCCAGCTGTTTCATGGCAACTCTTTCCCATGCCCTGTGACTGATGCTAACACCAAGGGATCACAGGGAGTGACCAGGTGTCAGTCCCATCTTGATTCTGTCAGTTAGGGATGCCCATCCATCGACCTGCCTCCTCGTGACCCTTTGTAGGAATGTGATATCCATGAATTTAAACTTAAAAAGACTGGGCACAGTGGCTCACACTTGTAATCCCAGCACTTTAGGAGGCTGAGGCTGGTGGATCCCTTGAGCCCAGGAATTGGAGATAAGCTTGGACAACAAAGTAAGACCCTGTCTCTGTTACCAAAAAAAAAGAGGAAAAAGCTCCACACAATCAATGTGTTATTCCAGCCCACTCTCCCTCTTGGAGTTATAAGCAGCATATTTACTTTCTTTCTGGGAGAGGAGGACCCTCCCTGTCCAGTGTCATGGGAGGAAGCTGCTCCTCCCTGCTGTTCCACAGCAGCCTGCGCTTATACCCTACTGGGCCTGTCACAGCGTCACTTACAGACCATGGGTTCTCCTAGACTGAGCTCAGTGCCAGTGTTCACTGCTGTCCCCAGAGCCAGGCGTGATGCTGGGGGATTTCTGCACACGACCCCCTTTCACCCTCCCTCTGCCCTGCTGGGGAAATGCTAGTATCCTCCCTGTTTTAGAGTTCAGGATGGGGAGAGCTGGCACCTGCCAACCTCTTCTCCTTTATCAGCCCTCTTCAAGAAGCAGCACGTGCGTTCTCTCCTTTAATCCTCCTGGCCTTCCCGCTGGGTCATATCCACCCAATTCATACATGAGGAAACTGAGGCTCAAGGAAGTTAGGTAACTGGGGAATGTTCCAGCCAGGTGGAGTCCAGCCCAGAGCTGTTTCCCTGTCCTTTTATTTCCTCTGAGCTGTAGGTTTCCTGATCTCCTCCTCCCAGGATGCCGGAACATGGAGAAAATACCTGCTCCCAGCTGATGTCAGAGGCGCCCCAGTGTTTGCCGCTCAGGCCTGTGTGTGTCTGTCTGTCCTGCAGCCCATGCCCTTGGTGGCCCACTCTGGCTGCTCTTCCTGACTTTCTTCATCCTCATGGGGATCTCCCCTCCCTCCTGGGGAGCAGCAACCAGAGCCACACTTGGCCTCCTAAGTCTGGGGCCCCGGGCTCTGTATCCAGGCAGGAGGATTTCTGTACTGGCCTCACCGTGACCTCCGTCTCCAGCCTGCCAGCCAGGGGTGCCCGTCGTGGCCTCAGGCCTCTGGCATTCTTCCTTGATGCTGCAGTTCCCCTCTGCTCCTCTGTGACCCTATTGAGTTTCCCCAGGTCCGGCCAACCAAACACTGCCATATGGGGGAGAGTTACATTTCCTGTATATGTGTCAAAATATCTGAGCGGATGTGAAATAGATCAGACATGTATAAAAATAAACTTTTACAGGGTAACTGACTACTCCCCTCCAGGGAGAACCAGCGATTCACTCTTCATCTGGGGCCCAGAAACTTGGCTGGGGCCTTGGGGACCACTCCCCATGCCTGGCTCCCCACGGCCATCCTGCTTCACTTCCTTGGGCTTGGGGCCAGCTCCTCTCCTGGAAAGCATTCTCCCCAGTGCTCTGCTGGCATGGAAACCCCTCCCCGGTGGGCATGGAGTTAGCAAGTCACCTCTCTGGGCCCCAGTTTCTCGATGGGGGTGGTAGGGGTTGCTTTTTCAGCTCACCGTTGTCTCTGACAATCCACGACTCCACAACCTGTGAGTCCCCAGTCTAGGCTACAGCAGGACCATCCAGTCACCTATTCTGATTTGCAGGAAGCAATATCCCCAGGCTTATATCAGAAATTTCTCCCTAAATGTAATTCTCAATCATTCCGGACTCAGATGCCACCCCTTGTAGAGAAGTAGGGCAGGGGTCAGTTGTAAGTGGGAGCTTGAGGGGTGGGGGGTGCACTGTGGTTTTGGATAGCTCCGGAGATTCCTGCCTTGACCTCTCTGAGACCCTGAAGCAGCTTGGACAGAAGACCCTATCTGTTAACCTGTGTGATTCCTACCAAATCCCACTCTAGGGCTGTTTCCTCCTGTCTGGTAAAGAATCCAGTCTGGCCGTGACATCTGCCTTTGCCTAGCCAAGGGGCTCGAAGGTCCCAGTGCTGAGGACCCAATGCCTGGCACATAAACTTAGTCAGGACCCAGAGGCTGGGTGCTCATTTCTGTTTTCCTGCTACCCCATCCTGGTTGGAGGTCTCTTCTTCCTTCCCAACTGGGCTACCAGGAGGCAGGGAGGGAGGCCAGGGCTACTGCTTCCTGGCCTCTGGGACATCACTGCAGGTGCATCACTCCCAACAGAGACTGGCATTGATGGGTACCTGCCAGGAACGTGGTGCCCAGAGCTTGGGCTGTGGGACTGGCCCTCAGCCTCAATTCAGCCAGGCCTTCCCACCATCTGACCCCTGCCCGCTGCCTCTGAGGCCTCCTTTGAGTACCTTGTGTCCAGGCCAATTGCAAATGCCAGAGATAACTTCAGGCCAGCAGTTACTGATTCTGGGGTCCAGGCTTCTGCTGGGTGGGAGACAAAGGGAGGCAGTATTTTGGAGAGGCCAAAGGAGAGGCAGGGCTGATAGCTGGCTCTCTTCTCTCTCTCTAGTTCTCTGCAGGGCAAAGACCCCATGTAACATTCTTGCCAGCCCCTGCCACCTCCAATTCTGGTGCCAGATGCTCTATACGCCCCACCTTACCGTAAGTCCTGTCCCTTCCAAGACACTTCTAAACCAGGTCCCTGTTAATGAAAGTAATGGGGTGACTTGTCTGTGGGTCCTAGGAGCATTTGTTAGGTAATATACTTAATGTACAAAAGGTAGTCCATTGTGATATTCTTGCAGTGAAGGAGGCACTTCGGGGCAGAAGCTTATATTGGTGACCCCTGGGATGGCCATCAGCTAGGATTTGAGGCTGCTGGTCCAACAGGTAGTCACTTGGGTTTTGATACCAGGAATGACTCCACTGAAGTAGCTCTGATGGTCTACTATGGAGCTTGAGGCAGCCCCTGATCAGGCCGGTTTTTCCATACAGTCCATGCTGCTTGTAGGATCATCCAATCAGTGGTTGGCTGGATTTAAATATTCTCCCTCTTGCTTTTGGCTCCAGTTTCTTCTGATGAGTGGCTGCATGTAGTTAGTGCTAGCAGCTAGAAGAGCAGGAAGTCAAACAACATAATAGGCCAACCCTAACTGTAACCCTAACCCAACATCCCACCTGCCAACTGGACTTCCTTAGGGTTAATCAAGCCTAAGTCAAATCCAAGTTTACTAGTGCCTTGTTCAGCTGTAGTTCGGTCTCTCTTCCCCGAGATCCGTCTCACAAGTAGCTCAGTTCCCCCAAGCCCAGCTTCACTCTGTTCCCAGCTTTCTCACTCTTTCTCCCTTGGTCCTTCATTTTGGTCCCAGCTTCCTCTGGGGCAAAGGTCATGCAGCTTGTTCCATGCCATCTTCTCTGGCAGGAGCCTGCTTTCCTCAACTGACAGAAGGGGTCTTGTTGGCAAGACTCTCACCCGAGGACTGGCCTTAGCACCCTTAGACAAATGAGAGTCAGGCTGAAAGGCTAGCACAAGCTGCCCTGGTGAAAGACCAGCCTTTGTATCTCGCCAGGAGCAACAAGGACTCTCTTTGGTCCTGTGCGATCCATGTGGCAGCATCTTTAGATTGGCCACAGGCTTCTCCACCCAGACCCGGCTGTAGACTTGCAAGACCAGCAAGAGCAAGGAGGTGTTCAGGGCAGGGCTTTGTGGGCCCCTTCTTGGTCCTGGCTTTTAATGCATCATGTTTGATCTTTGCCACATGGTGGAGGGTTCCTGTCACTGTGGTTGATGACATAGATCTTCAAGGAAGCCGTCACCCTTGTAGGAAGGGGAACATTTATCAAAGCCATTCCCAGGGGGTTGCCTGCCAAGTCCAGGCCCTCAGCTGGACCTGTGTTGAATGACCAGAGTATAGCTACCATCCTGCCTGGCCCAGGCGGCCCTCTGCTTCTCTATCTAATCTGGCCTAGATGGGAAGAAATCTTTTTTTCCTTATTCTTGCAACCAAGATAAAATTGTAGATTTTTCAGGAAGCACTTTGAGAGGAAACAAAAGGGAGAAAAGTACTCAAGAACCAGATGGAGATCAGTGGCTCGTGCCTATAATCCCAGCACTTTGGGAGGCTGAGGCAGGATAATAAAATTGTAGTGATCCTCCTGCCTCAGCCTCCTCAGTAGCTGGGACTATAGACACACACTACCATGCTCTGATAATTTTGGTATTTTTATACAGATGGGGTTTTACCTTGTTGCCCAGGCTGGTCTTAAACTCCTGGGTTCAAGCCATCTGCCTCTTGGCCTCCCAAAGTGCCGGGATTAGGAGTGTGAGCCACGGCGCCCAGCCTGTTTGGTATGTTTAAATGCATGGCAGTCCCATGGCTACAGGTTGAAGCAGACTACTTTTTGTCAGCTGAAATCACACAGCCCAGAGTGCAGACGGGCACAGATGCCCCTGTGTTGATCATGATTAAAGCACCCTTGACAGAGATAATGGGCCACCAGCCAGTGGCCCTGGTCCTCCAGGGCACACCAGAGAATGCACTGAGGGTGGGAGAAACTCACTCTTGGCACCATAACACTGGCTGGGGTCCTGTTCTGAGAGCCCCAGTAGAACTCAGAGACTGTGTGGGAAAGAAAGCCGCCTGCTGATCCCAGCTTCGGTTAGCAGGGCATGTGTGTACGTGCGTTTGCGTGTGTGTGTGCGTGTGTGTGTAAGAGAGAGAGAGTGAGTGATAGCTGTGGGCTGCTCCTTGGGGACTCCTTTGCTTGTGCACTGCAGGGATGCAGAAGTCTCGGCTCCAGGAAAGAGCTCTTCTGTGAAGGTGACGGCCCTGCCTGTTTCCTGGCTGCCTGGCCTCTCGCTCCTTTGCTGCACTCCAGCTCACCGAGTCCCACACTTCCACGTGGACTTGCGTGTGCTGGGTCCTCAGTCAGGGCATCCTTCTTCATCAGGGCAACTGCTGTCCGTCCTTCACACCCACCCAAGCTCCCTCCTGTGAAGGTGAAGCCTGTGATCAGGCCCCACCTCCTGCTGGAGTTAGAACTTCTTTGCCTCCATAGTAAAGTTTATGCATGGTGCTAAAATGACAGGTTTATGTGTCCCCCTACAGGGACGTGTCTTACTATCCTGTTCCTGCCTCAGTGCTGGGCGATGTCTGTGCTCAGACCATGACCCCTAAAAGGAGGGCAGGAAGATGGCTGGTGATTTGCGGGAGAAGGGGGCTGGTCCCCACATGAGACCTCGTGCCCAGCCCCAGGCTCCCTTGGTTGGTGTCAGCTGCTCAACTGGCTGGTGAAGTCACCAGTGACATCTAGTGGTCACAGCAGGCTACAGCTCGGTGAGGTTTTCCAGCAGTTGTGAATTCCATGTGGGCTCTGGAGCCAGGTTTCTGAGCTGCTCCCAGCCAGTGTCTGACTTCTCCAGGGCTCCAGGACACCAGCAGAGGGCAGGACTTAGGTTGTCTGGTGTGAGGACCGAGGACTTTCAGATGTTGGACTGCCCACTGTCAGCCAGAGAGGGCTGGGACTGTAAGTGATGTGCCCTGGGCTCCTGTGGTCCCATGAGATCTGCTGCCTTCCTCCTGCTCCAGCTCCTTGGCCCCGTGGGCCCCAGGCTCAGGTTCACCTGGACCTTGGCTCCCTGAGACCTGGGGAGGGAGGAGGCTTTAGGGCCCTCATGGGAGAAGCCACAGACCCATTTTGGTGCAACTGCTGAGCCAGCCAGTGCCAGTCAGTGGATGAGGGGCAGGGAGTGGGCCACACCTACTGAGAACCTACTGTGAGCCAGGCACTGTGGAGGGCAGCCTGGGTCAGGGGCCACCTAAAGAGCTGCCAGTCCTGTCCTGCGCTAGGCCTGACAGGGCACAAAACAGCCCTTTTCCTCATCAGCAGCCCTAATGACAGCGACAGGAGGTGGCACAGGCTGAGTGGGGTCTCCAGCAGCACAGTGGTGGGCCTGGGGCAGCCCTTGCCACAGGGCTGTGTCTGGGGACCTGCCAGTCTTCACCTCACCATTGCAGGTGCAGGCACATCATAGGCGCTCGAGACACACTGTTGAGTGATGAGGGTACATGGGCTGGAGGCAGCAGGCTGTGCTGGGGACCACAGCTTTGTGCTCTCAGCTTCCCAGATTACACTTTCTCTGCCAAAGTTTCCCCATGAACAATTTGCAGACTGTAAGGAGAGCGGGGAGAAGGACCATGTTCTTAGAAGGGAGGCCTGCAGCGCTACTGACTGCACTTGGTTTGCATGAACTGTTCCTTCCTGCTCCTGCTTCTCCCACTCGCCCCACCCTGGTTCTTTCCTTTTCTACCTTCTTCCCTGGTACTGCTCCCCTGCCTGAACTTTTTATTTCATCCGCTTTTCCTTGTGTCCCTTCTGCTGTTCTCTCCTTTCCAAGCACTTCCTGCACTCAGCTTCCTTATTTTCCATTCCCTCTCTGTTTCTCTGTCTTGCTTTTGCCCTCCTCTGTCTCCCCAGGTTCTGCCCCATCCCAGGCACCTTCCTTGGAAGGCCAGCCTGACATCATAAAGTACAATAACTTGGTCATTTGCCAGGGAGTGAGGTGGGCAGAGGCCATAGTTTATCTTCTATATGAGCCTTTCCTGTGGCCCCTGGGAGTGGTTGTAAACTTTCCACCTCCTGGAGCCCCCTTAGCAGTCAGCAAAGGCCTCTGTCCCTGCCAACCTGTGCAAGCAGTTGGCACCCCGGCCACCCCGGCCTGTGGGGATTCACACTTTGGGCACAGTTCCAGGCACAGTGGAATCTTCCTTCACTATTGCGGGGTGATGGTAAGAGCTGCCGTTTACATTTATAAATTAAATCTATACCTCTGGATGTCTTCATGGGTCAGACGCTATGTTAGGTTCTGGGGGCATGCCCTGCCTATTTTGGCCCTCACAGCAACCCTGCAAGGGAGGCTGGGCAGTGACCACACTCCCATTAGACAGAGGAGGAAAATGGGCTCGAGGAACAGGATTGCTCAAGGCAGGCCCCAGGCCGGCAGCTGGACACTTGGCTTTTATCCTGAGGAGTTCACACCCTCAGCATTCAATGTCCAGTTCGTCTGCTCAGGAGATTGCAAGGGGCTTCTGAGGAACCCAGATGTTCACAGACCTATTCCAAAGCACCCTCCGATGCCCGACGCCCATCCATCTCCCTGCCAGACACTATGCTTGTTTCCCAGTGACACAAATTGCATTTGCAGTTGTTTTCAAGAGGGGTCCAAGCCTAATACTATCCAGCACTGTCTGCACACATTGATTCCTTTCCCCAAGTCACCAGACCCACTCATTCCCAATAATCTTCCCCCGCTAATTATGGCAATCATTGTCTGATTGCATGCTCCGATTACACAATTACATTTTCTATTGCTAATTGCATAATTATCACAAGCAATTACATGGGAAAACATAAAATTTCCAGGCTCCAAATGTGATTTGAGGGTCCAGCAAGGTGCCTCCACTGTCCCTCTTAGGAAAGGCAATGGGGTCTCCTGGGCATAGACACAGGGGCTGGGTAGTGACCATCTCTCTCAGCTTCTCTAAGCACCACTAATTCTGAAGCTTCTGTCTTCATGGCCCAGCTAGGACTTTCCAGAACAGGTAGCCTGGTGTAGAAAGTATGACCCAGCAGACATGATTCTCTAAGCCCCAGTCACAAGGGCATCTGCCTGCGCACAGCCGCTGGTCATAGAGAAACAAAGCCTGAGCTGTGGTGCTCATGTGCTTCTAGAAGCCCAGGCCACGTGTGTCTTCTTCAGTGGCTTCCAGTGTCCTGGGCAACATCTGGCTGGGTGGATGTGTCAGAGGAGGAGATGCTGGAGGCAGGCAGTTGATTTTCATCTTTCTGCTCTGCTCAGGGCATCACCCATGGTGTCACCCCAATCCTGTCCATCTGATGGTTTGTCCACCACAGAGTCCTCCCCTCTCGAGGCTGGGAGTGGCCACATGCCAAGGAGAAACCTCATCCATCCCCTTGCTCCCTCTGCAGGGAGGCCCTGCAATCAGAGAGTCCACAGGTCTCCCCCACACTGTATGTACAGGTACATTTACAAATTCTATCTTATTTCAAATGCACCAGAGGAGCTGGCTATTTAAAGAAATGCTATACAAGATCCTTTGGTAAAGACTGGCCTCACTTTCTGATTGATTTTTTATGTAATTTTGTATTTTCATCTCTCTAGGGCAGGAGATGGGGGTGAGAGAGAGGCTGCAGGTAGGTTTATATCTTTCTACAGCCTGCTGCACTGGACCTGCCCTGCATGCCCCTGGATGGCTCAGCATGTCTCAATTTTATCTTCTTCATTTGACAAGCGGGTATTCAAGGCATTCTGTGTACCAGGCTCGTGGTGGAAGGGTGGAATACAAAGGCAGAGAAGACCTAGTCCCAGTCTCTGAGAGCTAATGAGCGAGACACAGATGTGTGCTAGGTGCATTCACATAAGTATGTTCAAGGGGAGCAATGGTTGCATGCAGGGAGGTGGGATTATCTCTTCCCAGGGCTGGGGAAAGCAGGGAAGCCTTCATGAAGGAGGTGATTTTAAACCTGAAGTTTCTTTTTTCTTTTTTTTGTCTTTTTTTTTTTTTAAAGAGGCAAGATCTTCCTATGTTATCCAGGCTGGCCTTGGACTCCTGAGCTCAAGCTATCTTTCTTTCTGCCTTGGTTTCCCAAGTAGTTGGGAGTATAGGCATGCATTAACCTGAGTTTTGAAGGATGAGTTGGAAGAGTTCAAATGGGACAAGCAAGTAGAGGAAATGCAGATTGGTGTGGCTACAGTGGAGGATGCTAAGTGAGGAGACATGAGGCTGGGTGGCAATCAGGGCTCGGCCAAGGAGGTCGGTTTTGATTCCAAAAGCAGAGGAAACTAAACTGGATGGTGTTACTCAGAGGGGTACACAACCTTGCTTTCATTTTGGGAAGATCCCCTTGGCTGTGGTATGAATGGACCCAAGGTGGTGGAACTGGTGGAGGAGATGAACTATGGGCTGGAGGGAGTTAACAGCCTGAACCGGTGGGTGGTGGGGATGCAGAGGAGGAGGAGTGGATTTCAGAGGCATTTTCAGGGAAGAAGGGAAATAACCACGGGGGCTCATTTAGTGGGGGAAAGGAGAGGAGGAAGGAAGTGAGGAAGGGACAGAAGGTCAGGGAATTCCCGACTTGTGAGCTCTAGTTTCCCTGTGGACTAGAATATAAGTCACCCGGCAAGAGTGAACATGGGGCTGGGGTGAGGGGTGAGGGCCAGCTGAGTTTGTGGCATCCATGGATATTTTCTCTTTTTCTTTTCTTTTCTTTTTTTTTTTTTTTTTTGAGATGGAGTCTCTTTCTGTCGCCCAGGCTGGAGTGCAGTGGTGTGATCTTGGTTCATTGCAACCTCTGCCTCCGAGTTTCAAGTGATTCTCCTGCCTCAGCCTCCTGAGTAGCTGGGATTACAGGTACGTGCCACCACGCCTGGCTAATTTTGTATTTTTGGTAGAGACGGGGTTTCACCATGTTGGTCAGGCTGGTCTCGAACTCCTGACCTCGCTATCTGCCTGCCTCGGCCTCCCAAAGTGCTGAGATTACAGGCATGAGTCACCGTGCCTGGCCCCATGGCTATTTTTACCAGCTACCCTTGGCTGCCAGGTTCAGAAGACAGGGACAGAGCTTGCAGCCACCTTCGGGCAGAGGTCAGGGCTGGGTGCTGCGGAAGGGCAGTTCAGGAAAGTCCAAGGATGTTGACAACAGCATCATGCCACTGTAGCTTCCAGGCAGGTGGAAAAGGAAAGGAGGTTAGATGGGAGGGAGGGAGAGGGTGAGTGAGAAGAAGGGCATAGTCGAGCACAGAGCTGGTAAGAGTTGAGGGGATCCCTGACAAAATCAGCCCACTGGCTGTGAGATGTTATTCAGGTCTTCTCCAAGGTTGCTCAATTCTAAAATGAGACGATACTTTCCTCCCAGGCTTAAACGTGACAACATATGTAAAGGGCTTGACCCAGAAGGCCTTCAGCAATGCGTTGCACTGAAAACTGCCAAATGCAACAGAAGTTGCAGACACAGAGGAGGCCCAATCAGTATCCTCTTTCATATTCACCTTTGAGCTGAGGGTGCCTGCTCAGGGCCTGGGCCACAAAAGGTAACTGAGCAGAGATTTGTTTAGGAGGCAACATGAGGTACCAGTGAAGACACGAGCAATGCTGCCTGCTTGCTATAGGATCAGCCAAGCCTCCACTTTCTCCTCTGGCAGATGGAGATCATGGCAGTGCCTGCCCCGTAGGTTGAGGGGATTCAATTAGGCAGGCCTGTGATGCAGATGCTGTTGGTGGTCCTGCCCCATCACCTCAGCACTCATGTTCCTGAAGGCCCAATGGCTTCCTACTTTTCTCTGATCACAGGAGCATGCTGCTCACACCTGTGGACCAGAAGTGCCAAGGAGGTAGCACTTCCATTGGCCAAAGACAGGAGTCAGAGCATAAAGACACAGCTTCAGCCAGGTGCGATGGCTAACACCTGCAACCTCAGCACTTTGGGAGGCCAAAGCAGGCAGATTGCTTGAGTCCAGGAGTTCGAGATCAGCCTGGGCAGCATGGAGAAACCTGTCCCTACTAAAAATACAAAAATTAGCCAGGCATAGTGGCGTGCAGCTGTAGTCGCAGCTACTTGGGAGGCTGACACAGGAGACTTACTTGAACCCAGGAAACGGAGGTTGCAGTGAGCCGAGATCAAGCCACTGCACTTCAGCCTGGGCAACAGAGTGAGACCTTGTCTCAAAAAACAAAAAAACAAAAATCCACACCTGGTACAACTCAAGTGTGTTCCATGCAACTTCCCAGAGCTCCCCAGCAGGATAACATACTAGTTGCCCACAATGGCAGCCTGCTCATGAATGCACGTTCTGATTTCCCTCCCTTCCTCATCTCACTTCCTCACTCCCCTCCTGGTGCCTCCAGGGATCGCCTCCTAATTGAGTATTTGTGCTCAAATCCCTGTCTCAGGGTCTGCTGCTGGGAAGCCCAATCCAAGAGAGCTTGTAAAGTGCTTGACAGAAAGAGGACACTTGATAAATGTTAGCTGGCTCACTAGTGTGAAAGTGTCATGAAGGCAGAAGGCATCCATTTGAATAGGACTGTCTCCCCAGGTCCAGGTGCTGGCACAGAGATGGCACCTAATACACATGTGCTGAAGAAATCGATAGACCTGCTCCTCCCGCCACCCTTCCCTTTCCCACCCTCCCTTTTCCTAGTCTCACTCTCCTTTCTCCCAGTCCCACATTTTCTCCCCTGGTGCTCTTTTTCTCCTCTCATGGAGGAAGGATGGTCTGGGCCCAAATACCCCTCTGCTGTCCCTAAAGTTCCACTCCGGAAATGAGCCCTCCTGCAGCATTGTGACATCACTGTGCACTAGCCAATGGCTGCCTGCCTAAGCTGGGTTCCTGGTCTCCTGGGACCACTAGCCCTCTGTTGATAGGGAAAAGCCAACATCTCCTGCAGGACCCCTTAATCTTCAGGGCAGCTCCCAGAGCATGGGTCCCTCCTGATTCCACTGTTAGCCTGATGTTCCTCACAGTCAAGCTGCTCCTGGGCCAGAGATGCAATCTGAAGGTGTCAGGGCAAGAGAGCGTATCCACGCTGAAGAAACTGGTATCCAAGCGGCTGAAGGTGCCTGAGGAGCAGCAGCACCTGCTTTTCCGCGGCCAGCTCCTGGAGGATGACAAGCGCCTCTCCGACTACTGCATTGGGCCCAGTGCTTCCATCAATGTCATCATGCGGCCCTTGGAGAAGATGGCGCTAAAAGAGGCCCACCAGCCCCAGCCCCAGCCCCAGCCCCTGTGGCACCGGCTGGGACCTGTCCTAGCTAAACACTTTGAACCACAGGATGCCAAGGCCGTGCTGCAGCTGCTCAGGCAGGAGCACGAGGAGCGCCTGCAGAAGATAAGCCTGGAGGACCTGGAGCAGCTGGCCCAGTACCTCCTGGCAGAGAAGCAGCATATGGAGCCAGCTGGAGAGAGGGAGCTCAAGGCGAAGGCACGGCCTCAGAGCTCCTGCGACATGGAGGAGAAGGAGGAGGCAGCAGCTGATCAGTAAACGGGCCATCCTACCCATTTGCACTCTAGAATTCTCCCGGCCTCATCCTTATGTGTTCCCTGGTGACTTTTCCTACTACTTCCTGCTGGTGTGGATGCGCCCACACCCCTTTTTGAACCTTCCAAGCAGCTGGAGGGTTTTTGGATTCCTGTCCCCTCTTGGGCCTGAGGTCCTTCCTCCGAAATGCAGAGTGACCCGACCCTCATCACCATCCTTCCCCTAGAAGGGTTCTGATCAGTGGAGGGCAGCCCCAAAGGCTGCAGTCCCCTCCTGTGCTGGCAGCTTTGCCCCCACACACCCAGCAGCTCCCCAGGCTGAAAGCAGCCCTGGCCCAGGGTCTCCATGGTTCTAGGCAGACCCTCTTTCTCCTTTGGAACAGAAAGACAATGTGAGCTCGTTTTCCTCCATCCTCAGACCATGACGTCTCCCCTAGTCTCCCCAGCAGCCAAGAGGAGAGGAATGTCAGGTAGCTGCCCCTTGCCTTCTGGGTGAGGCTGTCCCTGATGTTCTCCTGCTTGTGCTTCCAGCTTAAGGGACAGGCACAGCAGAGGTGGGATTGGGAGGAGGGCACCTACCGGGTGCCAGTCCTGGAGCCCTCAGGGAGACAGACACGGGCCAAGAATAGCAGGAAACTGAGCCTTGGGCAGAAAAAAAGTTCAGCAAAGTCACACACTCCCTGTGGCCAGCGTGAACAGAGCCATGCCCCACCCTTCCAGACTGATCAGTCAGTAGGTATCACAGCTCACAATACCTGCCAGCGCTGCCAAAGGCTCCCTGGAAGGAAAAACGGTATCATCAGTGAGGATCCTTGCCCTCACAGAGCACACAGCCTAGATGCAGAGAACTGGTATACACATGAAAAAAGTGGTGACATGAAACTAGGGTCTAGCCTCTGTGACTGAATGCCCGGTGCCTCACAGGGCCCTGGGTTCAGCATAGAGGGGCCAGTCCCCTGCAGACTACAAGGAAAGCCAGGCCCTTTACTCTGTTCTTGGAGTGAGAGAGTGGACCTTGTAGAGGCTGAGGAGTCCCACACTCTGTGTGTGGATGGGAGGGAGCGGGGAGCTGTGGTCCCCTGTTCACTGCTGAAGCCCCTGAAATGCTGTTATTGCAAAAGTTTCAGCCCTGAGTGATGGGGATAGAGGGAAGGGCTGGAGGAAAATGTCTTGAACAAGCAGGGCCCCCTTCCCTAGAAAGCATTCTGTCCTTGGCCTGCAGGGCCCCTCGTCTTCTCTTCCAGTCCTAGTCCCGCTGTGTGGCCATGGGTAACCTGCTTTTCCTGTCTGATGCTCAGGTTTCCCACCTGTTACATGGGCATCCTTATAATAGCATCTACTTACCCCATGAGTGTTTGTGAGGGTTGGAGGCAAAGACTGTCCAACTGGGAGGGACGTTTTCTAGCGGTGGGCTCAGCGGCAGTGACAAGGATGGATGCGGAAAGCATTCTGTTTGTGGGAGCCTGCTTGGCAGCCATCATTCCCTCACTTCCCAGAATAAGACAACCTCGTTCAGCTTATGGCCCAGCTCCTTTCCCAGTGTCCCACCCTCTGTCCCAGCCAAGAGAGGAAACCAGGGGCACTGAGGAGACTAATGACCTCTCCCTGGGGCACTAAGGACCCAGCACGCACTGGCTGCAGCCAGCACTCCCAGGCTGGGGTTTAGGGGGCCCAAGCCTGCTCCTTGGTTCCTGTCCTGGTCCTGCTCCTGGGCCCTGCGTCCTCAGCAGGGGAGCCCTCTTGACAGTTCTGTGAGTGTTTTTATGCTGGGTCTGTGCCATTTGCCAAGGGAGATGAGCCTATTATCTTTACATTAGGGGAACTAACAGCCCATTTCCCAGGAAATCCGTGAGCGATAAAAATAAGTGGGTCATTTTATTCCTTTTGCTGAGAAGCTGGCACGAAGGACAGGGGAAGCCTTTGTTTTCTCTCTAGTTAGTGGGAGTGTCAGGGCTGGCTGAGAGCAGGCCAGGAGAGGCAGTCACCTCCACTGTCTGTCCCCAGCACTGCAGGGGAGGATGTCTCCAATCCCAAACGGGGAGGAAGGAAAGTTGGTCTGCTCTTCCATGCACCTCCCACTACTGACTTCCCTCTTCCCAAGGGCCCTGCTGCCTCTGTTCCTCCCTTCAAAACCAGGAGACGATGCACTGTCACTTGGAACTTAGCAGGAACTTGCATCTGTTTGTCACTGCTCCTAGGAATAGTCTTACTCAGTGCTGTGTTTCTCAATGAGAGGTGACAAGCATTGTCCCCTAAAGGATGTTGTTATAGTCATCAGGGAACAGAAGTTAGGGGTGTATTGAGGGGCTAGGGGCAGGATCAACCCCTAATACTCCAGCGATGGGTTTGGATCCCATCTGTGTTGAGAACCCTAGCTCTTGGGCTGCCTGCCATGGGACCCCTCACCGTGCCTAGTTTTGCCCTATTTCAAACTGAAACCTGTACCAGTGCATGCGTTGAAGGCTGCCTATTTCCTCTCTGCTTCACTAGGGGGAAGGCACTTTTTCTAAACTTCAGCCTTGGGCAGAAACTCTTTCCCCTAACTCCCCACAGCACCTCTCCCGTACCTACCCTACAGGTAACAATTTTGCTCATATTTGGGGGCATTTCAGGACACCCACCACATCCAGTAGCCAACTTTGTGTTTCTATCTACAGGGAAATCTAGCTTCTCATCCAACCTCCTTCCTGGATCACCTGCAGGCCAACACCCCTCAGTCCACTGCTCCATGGCAAAATAGTCTTTCTGATGGAAATAGGCAGAGCATCCTGGCCCATGTGCTATTTAGTCAGTCCTTTGCTTTTCAATCAATAAACATATATGGGCCGGGTGCGGTGGCTCAAGCCTGTAATCCCAGCACTTTGGGAGGCCGAGACGGGTGGATCACGAGGTCAGGAGATCGAGTCTATCCTGGCTAACACGGTGAAACCCCATCTCTACTAAAAAAAAAAAAAAAAATACAAAAAACTAGCCGGGCGAGGTGGCGGGCGCCTGTAGTCCCAGCTACGCGGGAGGCTGAGGCAGGAGAATGGCGTGAACCTGGGAGGCGGAGCTTGCAGTGAGCTGAGATCCGGCCACTGCACTGCAGTGAACTGAGATCCGGCCACTGCACTCCAGCCTGGGCGACAGAGCCAGACTCCGTCTCACACACACACACAAAAATAAACATATATGGGCCTCTGTCTCAGTCTGTTTGCGCTACTATAATAAAATACCTTAGACTGGGTAATTTACAAACAACAGAAATTTGTCATTCACAATTCTGAAGGCTGGGGTTCCCGAGAGGAGGGCGCCAGCAGATGTGGTGTGTGGTGAGGACCTGTTCTTCAGTGACAACGCCTGCTGTGTTTCCTCACATTGCAGAAGGACAAACATACTCCTTTCAGTCTTTTTTTTTTCTTTTTTTTTTGATAGGGTCTCCCTCTGTCACCCAGGCTGGGGTGCAGAGGCGTGATCTCAGCTCACTGCAGCCTTGACTTCCCAGGCTCAGGTGATCCCCCGACCTCAGCCTCCCAAGTAGCTGGGACTACAGGTGCATACCACCACACTCAGCTAATTTTTGTATTTTTTGTAGAGACAGGGTTTCACCACATTGCGCAGGCTGGTCTCAAACTGCTGGGCTCAAGTGATCTGCCCATCTTGGCCTCCTGAAGTGCTGGGATTACAGGTACTAATCCCATTCGTGAGGACAAGCCGTTGTGATTAATCACTTCCCCAAAGTCCCTACCTCTTAATACTACCACACTGGGGATTACGTTTCAACATGTGAATTTTGGGGGACACCAACATTCAGACCACAGCATCCTACCATGCAACAGGCTTTGTGCTGAGATTTAGGCTGGTAGACAAGAGTCCTGTCTCCTGGACAGACAGTAGGGCACCCCCTGCTGTCCCTTGCAGCATGGTGCAGCAGAGGGGTTTCGGAAATCCCTGACCTCCGGTCCTGGCCTCTAAATAGGATGCGGTGATGTGTTCGTAGGTAGCTGTGTTGCTTTTACCACTAGTCCTGAAAGATGGGGCAGGCAGTGGTGCGTCAGGATGAAGTCTTGCAGATACGGAAGAAGCTTTCAATGTTCCAGGGCTCCAGAAACCCCGGATGCCTGATTTTAGAAGCAAATCCAGTCCTCTCCTCTCTTTCCACTCTGACTTGCTTAGTTATCATATAAAGCTCTCTTAGTTATCATAGAAAGCTTCCAGCCATTTTAAACTGGGGAAGAGAGGCCTGGGTAGAAGGAAGTGGAGGGCAGGGCTGCACCTCCTCAGAAAAACAGCAGACTCCAGTTGAGGTGTCTGAGGGAAGACATGGTGACATTGTATTGAGATGTACACAGACAGGATGGGTGGGCTCTGGGCATCTTCCTTCTGTGCTGGATGGGTGGGCTCTGGGTATCTTCCTTCTGTGGTGGGAGAGGTGCTGTTATAATGGGCAAGGACTAGGGTAGAATGTTAGTGTTTTGTTGTTGTTGTTGTTTTTTGAGACAGTGTCTTGCTCTGTTGCCCAGGCTGGAGTACAGTGGTGTAATCATGGCTCACTGCAGGAGCCTTGAACTCCCAGGCTCAAGCAATCCTCCCACCTCAGCTTCCTGAGTAGCTGGGACTACAGGTGTGCACTACATGCCCAGATAATTTTTTAAAATTTTTCTTTCATAGAGATGGTCTTGCTCTGTTGACCAGGCCAGTTTTAAATCCCTGGCCTCAAGCAATCCTCCTGTCTAGACCTTCCAAAGTGCAAGATTACAGGCGTGAGCCACTGCACCCGGTTCAGTTTCTATTTCTCTATCTGGGACTTAGCTTGAACACAACTTTGCTTTTGCTAAATGAAAAATATTGATGCCATAATAAATGCAGTAAGCTCTCTTGGGCGCAGTTCTAAAACTGTTGAATTCTTCATACTGTGGGGTGGCCCCATTAATGAGAGAATCACTGCAAATGGAAGTCCAGAAGTACTGAGTCTAGGTCTTCACATCAGGACTAGTTTGACAAAAGCACTGGCTGTGAAATGGAATGATCAGGCTGTCCCCTGAGTAGATGCACTCTGACAGCCAGAGATCCCAGTGTGGGAAGCCCTGCACTGGACAGGGACCTGGGACCCAGTCTTGGCTCTACCATTTGCCTTGAGCCTCAGACAAGTCACTTTATATCTCTGGACCAGTGACTCCCTCATTTGCAAAATAGAAGAAGGGATTGGACTTGACCCCTAAAGTACCTTCTGACACTAAGGTTCTGTGATGGTGTGAAGTCATGAACAGGAGCTGCTGATGCCCCAGACTGGGACAAAGAAACAGGAGCTGGCCCTCACGGGGGCACTGTGAGGCCTTGAACACACATCAGGGATGGCCATTTATTATGAGGATAGACAATGGTGGGATGGTCAGGATGACTTGCTACCAAATAGCATGGACAATATAAATGCATTTTTTGTAATGAAATATGAAGCTCAAAATCATGCAAAACAACATTACAGATATTATTTAGGGACATATGCCTAAGAAAACATTAATAAATGTTTGGTAGGAAGGGAAATGCAACCAAGGAAACTTTCACGAGGGCTTCAATTATAGTTTATTGAGTCAAGTGGTGGGTACATGCGTGTTAGTTTTCTATTACTGTACAACGAACTATAGTCATCCCTTAGTATACACAGGGGATTGGTTCCAGAACCACATCCCCTCCCCACATTATACCCAAATCCACACATACTTCAGTGGACCCCGAGGAACTCGAGTGTACAAAAAGTCAGCCCTCTGTATACATGGGTTTTGCGTTTTATGAATATTGTATTTTAAATTTGCAGTTGGCTGGAAAAAATTCATGTATAAGCAGATCTACTCAGTTCGAACCCATGTTGTTCAAGGGTCAACTGTACTACAAATTTAGCAGTTTAAAACAACACGCGTTATCTCACAGTTCAGTGCCTTGGCTTACCTGGGTCCTCTGCTTAGGGTCTTAGGCTGCTGCTGTGAAGATATTGACTGGGCTGTGTTCTCCTCTGGAGGCCTGGCAGGGGAGCAATTGGCATCCAAATTCCCGTGGTTGGCAGAATTGATTTTCTTGCAGTTGTGGGACTGAGGGTCTGGGCTTCTTGCTAGATGTTGGTGGGAGGTCACCCACAGTTCCTAGAAGCTGCCTGCAGTTCCTTGCCATGTGAGCTTTTCTAGCATGGCTGCTTGCTTTATCAAGGAGAATTTCTAGAGTTAGCTGGCAAGGCCAAGTCTTCTACAATATAATGTAATCATGGGAGTGACACCTCACCACGTTTGCCAGTTCTATTAGTTAGAAGCGAGTCGTAGGCCCTGCCCACATTCAGAGGGAGGGGATTATACAAAGGCTTGGATACCGGAGGTGGAGATCACGGGGGCCCTCCTTATATTCTTTCCAGCGCAGTAGGTGTTGATTATGTCGTTACATAATTTTGTGTGTACAAAACCATGATTCATAAACCAATTAAAGTGGTCTGTGGCCCAGGAGCTGTGGGAACATAGCGTGGATGAGGAGGGACTGCTCTCAGATGTGGTCAGGCAGACTTCAAGGTAGCATCTGAGCTGGTGACTACCAAGTGACTTTTCCTGACACCCAGTGACACCCAGGGGCCCACAACTACACTTGGGGAATTGTTACTTGGCTCAACATGCCCAGCATATGACCTTGCTGGATGCCTCATGACACCCAGAGACATATGAGCACACCCAAGGCACGTATCCACAAACACACAGACAACCCTCCCAACACCTCAAACCCGAAGCGTGGGGGTCTACAGTGGCAGAGCTGGGTTTGCCGTAGTGAACTTTAGGTTCAGCGGCACTTATGGTGTCAGTGGTCCAGACCTTGCCTTTTGGGTTTTAGGCTGTTAGAGCACCACTGACTCAGCCCAGCCCAGGCAGCCCATCCAGAAGATCTCACAGACCAAATTCAAGGACAGAAGAGGAAGACTTTACAGATTCAAGTTCAGGAACGGCTAGGGCTGCAGAAAGAGGTCACCTAGACCACCTCTGCTATCTTCAAGTGATGCATCATGTAGTCATGACAGGAGTGTTCATAAGAGTTTGTAGGGAGGTCCCCATGGAGATGGATGCATGTGTGCACACATTCACGCATTGGTTTCTAGTAGGCTTTCAAGGGTATCTGCACATGCACATCAGTCCATGTATATCTGAGGGCAGAGACCGCCTTCTCTGTGTGAACTCTCCAAGATGGCATGTTTGCTTTCCTGATTGCTGCTCCAGTCTGGCTCACTCTCCCTGTGCTCTGGGTTGGACTTGGGTGCTGCTAGCCTGTGGCAGGGGAGTGGCCAGAGGGCAGGCTGCCCTGGCTCCTGCTGCCGAGCCAGCTATAACTCATGGAGGCAGCTGAGGCATGAACAGCTGCAAAGCCCCCTTCCTGGTGCCTCTGGAGCAGATGGTGCTCCCTACTGGCTGCCTCGCTCTACTCTCTTGGGTCACCTTTCTCCTTTCTCTGTATTTTTTGCTTTTCTTCTTGTACCTCTTCACTACCATTTCTCTCCTGTCCTCTCTAGTCACATTTGGGGCTAATTTGGCTGCATTGTATGGCTATCTGGGTGCTTCCTTTCAGTTCTTTCTCTTTCTGTTCCTTATATCACTTTCCATCTACGCCCTGCCCACCTTTCTTTCTCCCATTTCTTTCAGCCATCAGTAGCTGCCCTTCTGTTAAACACCATCACCACCACCATCACCATCACCACCACCATCACTACCACCA
>NC_045434.1:110982351-111049146 GCF_002776525.5 Piliocolobus tephrosceles | reverse complement strand
CGCCACCACCACCACCACCGCCGCCGCCACCACCATCACCACCACCACCATCGCCACCATCACCACCACCACCGCTGCCAACACCATCACCGCCACCACCATTGCCACCACCACCATCGCCACCACCGCCACAATCACCACAACACCATCACCACCACCATCACCACCACCACCAACACCATCACCACCACCACCACTACCATTACCATCAGCAGCAGCAGCAGCTCTTCTCCTTGTCCTCTTGTGTGTCCTCTTTGTTTTATTTTCCCATACTCACAGTGAGCAGGCATGTGCAGGGATTCAGAACCCACTAGCTTTGAGTATGTGCCTGACCCCTCAATCCCCACTCACTTACAGTACTTGTTCGTAAGTACCCATAGCCAGCCCAGTGCTCCAGTACAATAAAAAATGGTCTTATTGTATGCATGCACCTATTTGCTGATGTATACCCCTGAACAGACGTGACACATACCCAGAGAAGGGGCACAGACACCTGCACATTCTGGGCCACACGTACACTAGGGGCATCTGACCAGGCAATCTCCCATAGCCACAGCAACCAGCAGGGTGGGTGCTGGGTTCCTGCGCTTCCTCCCATGGCTCTGCCCCTGCCAGCCCAGCCCTCGTTCTCCTGCAGTTCCTCCTGGCTCTTCCCCAGGGATGCTGTATGGCCCCTCTGGGTTCCAGGGCTGTAAATCCCCTCTGGAAGGGACTGTAACCTGAGGAGCCAGCAGGAAGCCTGAGCCCCCCGGATGGCTCCTACCTAACCCTCTGCTCCCTCCGACAGCATTTCCCATCACTGTGATTTAAGGGCTCCCTGGCAGCCTTTAGCAGTTCCCACTGCCCTTGTAGAAGGGTGATAAATCTGAGGTAACTACTGTCGGTGGCTGGTCATAAACCCATCACAGCCTGCTGCAGTGGGGCCAGGCCTGCCTGCTGCAGCCCGGTGGAGTCTGTCTTGTCAGCCAGTTGCCCTTGGATGAGTCCCAGGGCACCCGTGCCTGGGACATTATTTATGAGCCTCAGACCCCAGGATCAAAGCTGCTGTCCATCAGAGAGGGCAGGGCCGCCCTGCTGGTCCCTCCTTTCACCCAGACAACCTCAGGCTGCTGCTGCTACTTAACCTTGAACGGTAACACGTTAGACAAAGCCTCAGTACTCCTGGCTTCCCCTGAAACCCCTTCCCCACCATCTCCAAGTGCACCCCACCTTCTGTACCCATCAGGACAAGGAGTCTGGGGGACCTTTGGTGACAGAGTCGGGGCCAGGGCTTCAGCTGGAGAGGGGCCTTTCCTGACCCACTGCTGCCTCTCCCTGCAGCCCAGCCTGGCTAGAAGGAGGGAAGCATCGGGCCCCCAAGGCCCAGGATTTTGTCTAAGCAGCCCTAAACTTCCCTTACTGGGCGGGGAAGTTTGAGGAGGAGGCACTCATCCTAAACAAAGAGAGGGATGTTTCTCCAGACTCTAACTCTCTGGGCTGCCTGATTTCCTGAGGCTGATTTAGCCCCAGACCCTCCCTCATTTGTGCTCGGAAGATGGCAGTCCACGAGGAGAAGGGGGCACAAGGCGGTGACAGAGAACAGTGTTGGACCTGGAATCTGAAGACTTAGGAGTCAGTCTTTAGATACTTCCTAACTGTGCAAATTTGGGTGGGTCACTTGGTCTCTCTAATCGTCAGGGGCCTCATCTGTACAGTGGGGATAATAGGGCCCTCCTTGTGGGGTAGTTAAGAGCACCCAGTGATGAGGTATGGGAAAGTGTTTTGTAAATCCTACAGAGCTATGCAGAATTTAGCCTTATTTGTATCCCCCTCTTTCTCTGCAGAAATCTCTACTGCAATCAACAGAATACACTTAGGCCAGTTTATATATAGAAAAATTTATTGAAGAGGTGGGTGGTTTATTGGGAGGGCCAAGGAACCAGACTTGGACACTTAGCCAGAGCACTGCAACCAAGAGAAATACCTGACACACCATGACCACCTCGCCTGCCGCTTGGCCCTGTGGTTCCAGGGGTGAGAGCCCAAAGCCCCCAGCACGGGTTCTTAGGGGACCCCAGTGGCCCAAGCAGCACCCGGAAGAGCTGTCTCTCACCTGACTTTCTTCCACCCAGAGGTCACATACAGCAGCGTCTGACTGGGAGCAGCCAGATTGCAATGAACCCTAGCTGAAAGGGAGTCCTGGAAATGTAACTTCTAACTTTCCAACAAACTGGAAAGGGAGTTGGGCTGTGGGAAAGCCTGTGCAACAAATGACCCAGTTTCTTCGTCAAATCAATTGCTCTAGGGAGAGAGAGAGAGAGAGAGAGAGAGAGAGAGAGAGAGAGAGAGAGAAAGAGAAATCTGTAGATTAAAAGTAATTGAACAGACATAACAAATAATTGCAATGTGTGGAGTTATCTTCATTCTGATTTGAACAAACTGTTCCAGAAAAAAAGCAAGACAATCAGGGAAATCTGAACATCAATTCACTATTTGATGCTAGTAAATATTCGTATGCATTTAAAAAATGTGTGATGATAGTATTGTAGTGATGATTTTTAAAAATCATCTTTTAGAAATGCATGGTGCAATATTTTTGGATGAAATGATACATAAGATTTGCTTCAGAATAATCTGGTGAAGTGGGACAGAGGCAGTTTCTGGAGCCATGGAGTGTCAGTGTGATCACCTTAGAAGCTGGGTACAAGGTGCATAGGGTTGTTCATACTACTCTATTTTTGTGTTTGTTTGAAATGTTTGATAACACAAGATTTTGACAAGCTTTACCTCAGTGCTGCTCAGTTTGCTGAAGCCTTGCCTCTGACAGGTGCCATGCTGCACAGCCCCAGCCCCGTCAGTAACGGTTTCATTACAGTGAGCCACCCACCACCAGCAGCCTGTCCTCTGACGCTGACCAGCTCCCTGTTGCCTCCAAATGCAACGTGTTCAGAAAACCAGTCCTAGATTCTCATTTCCTTGAGAGTTTCTTGCTTAGAATCTCTTCTGGTATGAGTTACTGTTCTAAACTGGGGACAACAGATTTCACTCTGGCTGATTTAAGCAGAAAGGAATTTATTAGAGGATATTACATAGAATCTTAGAGAGGGCCAAGATACTGCTACACGGCCCGGAAGAGCACAGTCAGGAGAAATACCTGAGCATCTCACAGGGCAGATCTGGTGGAAATACCACTCTGCTGCCCACTCCTCAGGGGAGACAGGCTAGAAACCCCAACAACTGGCCTGGGGGGCTTAATCCCCCTGACCTACCACTGTTTTCCATTTTTTTTTAACTCTATAGTTCCTCTCTCCATCCCCTCCCCAGGTTCACATGGGAATTCTCTTGGTGGAACTGGGTCTCACATGAACCCTACCTGCAAAGGAGTCTGGCAAATGTGGTTACACTCTTTCCAGTCTCTTTGGCGCAGGAAAACAAACTCTGCCTTTGTTTCTAAGACAGCTTTTTCCTTGGTTCTCCAGCTCCCAGCAGAGGGACCTGCCCTCGCCACTGGGTGCTCTTTTGTTGTTGCCTGCCAAAGAGGGGGTTATTAAACCCAGGCATTGTCGAGGCAGATGTTCTGCTCAATGTCCTTAACATGTAACATCTTCACAGTTGAAGAGCATATGAAGAGCTCTCGTATACTTTTTCTCTGTTAGTCCTCTCAGTAAGCTTGAAAAGTTGTCATTATCATCCCCATTTTATATGTGAGGAGATTGAAACTCAGGTTAAGTGAGTTCCCAAGATCATAGAGCTGGTACATAGCAGATCCAGTATCCAAATTCTTCACTTCCATTCCCTACTCCCCACTCACATAGGTGGAACAATTTATTGCAGCTTTAGTTTGTGGCTTGATCTCGCTTTTATAACTAATCATCCTTCCCCACCTCAGGGCTGCAGCCAGTCCTTTGTGCAGCCTTGCCTTATACCAGATTTTGGTGAGAGATGGCACAGAGTAGCAGTTAGGGCATAGGTCCTTGAGTTAGAATGCTGGGAGCTGCTTGTGAGCTGGGCTGACCTTGGGCATGTTACCTTAACCAAAGTGACTAATAATAGTGGTGTTATGGTCTGAATATTTGGCCCACCAAACCTCACATTGAAATTTGATCGCCAGTGTTGGAGGTGGGGCCTAATGGGAGGTATTTGGGTCATTGGGATGGATCCCTCATGAATGGCTTGATGCTATCCTTATGGTAATGAGTGAGTTCTCGCTCTGTTAGTTCCATGAGAGCTGGTTGTTAAAAAGAGCCTGGTACCTTCCTCATTTCTTTTGTGATTTTGCTCTCTTGCTATGTGATCCCTGCATGCACCAGGCAGGGATCCCACCATGAGTGGAAGTAGCGTGAAGCCCACACCAGATCTAAATACCAGCACCATGCTTCTTGTACAGCCTGCAGAACCATGAGCCAATAAACCCTATTTTCTTTATAAATTACCCAGTCTCAGGCATTCTTTATATAGCAACACAGACTGAGAAAACTCATGATACCCTATCTTGTTATCATCCAGACTGAGACAAGTAGCATCTATTACCTTAGTGACTTATAGATAGGATTCAATGAATGATCACAAATGAAGAGCTTAGAAAAAATAGTAAAAGTACAGTAAATTTTACTGTTGCTACTGTTTGGGGTGGTAGAGCCAAAAGCAGCAATTGTTAATCACTCAGAAGACTATTCTCACACATTCCTGGCTTTTGTTTTGCCAAAATCTAGGTTCATTGATGAGATTGTGCTGGATTATCTTGGAGAAGGGGGCAGTGGGAGGAAAGTTTGAAGGAAAGCAGACTAAAGGGACGTGTTGGAGGGGGGTCCACGGTAGTTGGAACTGGAGCCATCCTTCCTTATGGGACCCCAGGGAGGTGACAGGGCCTTAGGGCAATGGCTGCAGGGTACCCCAAGAAGATTGACTCTCAGCAGAGACCCTTCTCCAAATTGGCCCAGAAACAGGGACCTATCACCCTTCATGAATCATGAGAATTGGTCAATGAGCATACCTGTGTAGACAGAATGTGCAGAGACCAGCAGACTCTCCTCTAAATGTTCTGCAATGTGGGAGACCCCAGAGTCTTTGCTTGCCTCTAATGGTGCATGGACAAGGAAGCTTTAATATGGCAAATTGAATTTCCCTCTGGACTGGCAGAATGGAGGCTTGGAGCGGATTACATTTAATCTGGAGAAAGAAACGAGACCTTTTAAACATCATATGTTGGAGAGCAAAATCTCTTACTCATGATACCCTATCTGGTTATCATCCAGAATGAAGTCCCAGCAAAACCAAAATTTAGGCAAAGATTGCCTTGGAAACCTAGGTCTCTATTCCTCTGGCCTTTTCTGGGGTACAGCCAGAAACCAAAGCTCTTTTCTCTTCCCTCTCATTATCAGACTCACACCCCAGTGAGGACCTGAATGAGTCAGGTAAACACAGATTCAGATCCCAGCTCTGCCACTTAGCAGCTGTGTGTGAGGTTAAGTCATCAGTGAAATGAAATAATTAAATTCCCTTCAAAGGTCTGTCATGAGGATGGTGCAAGACAACGTAACTCAAATGCTGTTTGTAAGCTATGCCTGCAGGTCGACGTGCAGTGTGGCTACTGTGCTCTTGTGCAGATTTAAGCCAGTGAGGTATGTGAGGGCTTTGCAGTATGTTAGCTTGGCCAGTCAAAATTACATTATCCAGAATTCATTCTCCAGTGTGCTTCTGGATAGAGTGGGCCACAAGTGATAGTCTCTCATGAAAGTTGGGGGACAGAAGGAGGCAGGGCCATTTTGTTACATATACTCCCCTTCTTTCTCTTATTCAGTCAAACACTAATCTAGGTGCTGCTGTAAAGGGATTCTGCACATGTAATTACAGTCCCTAATCAGTTGACTTTAAATTAGGGAGATTATCCTGGGTGGGACTGACTCAATCAGTTTGAAGCCCTTTAAGAGAAGGCTTAGCCCTTCCCTGAGAGAGACTCATGCCTGTGGGATTAAGCCTGCCATGACTTTCCCTTTCTGACCACCAACTCCTCACTTGCATAAGCCAATTTCCTGCAACAAATCCATATACATCTCCTACTGGCTCTGCTTCTCTGTGGGCCTCTGACAGGTACAGGGTGCTTCTCCTGGGACACAGAGTGGTAGGAGGCATTGGGGAACAAGGAATCAGGTGTGCCTGGTGGAGGAACCCCTGGTGGAAGCCCCTGCAGTGGTACCAGAGGAATGCATAGGCTGTGGTAGGGCAAGCCCTGCCTCTGCCCACATGTCTACAGTGTTTGTGGAGCCCTTACTGTCCATCTGCTGGCCTGGCACAAACACAGGGCCACATTATGGCATTTAAACACTGAGTGAGACAGGCATCATTATCTCTGCTTTTCAGATAAAGAATCAGACTCAGAACTGAGTGACTGGCCTGAAATCACTTGGCTAATAGGTGGTGGAAGTGAGTCCTGGCTTACCCGAGGGGCCCTCACAGTCACCCAGCAGCACTGATTGTCTTCTTAGCTGCTTTATAACTACTCTGCCCCGAGTGTCTCTCATGCATGGGCCAGGCCACAGCTGGGGACGGAGACTTAATAATGTCGGCCAGACCCTTTCCCTGCCCTCCTGCAGCATCTAGTCCAGGGATGCCTCTCTGGGGAATGTGTGGCTGTATCAGAGCTAACACTGGACCTGCAGGAAGCTGCAGAGCTGGCTTTCCTAGCTGGTCCTGGTTGCCCTGAGCAATACTCAGGCTTACTGCCTTCAGGTGAAGCCTCTGAGGAGGTAGATACTCTGGGCCTGCAGGAAGAATGGAGCCTCCTGGCACCAGCAGGAAGTGGGTGGCAGTCCCCCAGGGTCCCCTGGGCCTTGTTAGAGGCACTGATAATGACTCTGGAAAGTGCCCTCGCGAGGGAGGCCTTGAGGAAGAGGAGTGCAGGATGCAAGGGATTACCTTCCACCTTTCCCTGCACGCTGCCTCCAGGTAAGCCCTCCTGCCCATCCAGCCCTGAGGGGGCCCGCCACAGATGTGGGGAAACTGAGGCAGGTAGATCTTCAGCATCGGTCAGAGTGATGTGTCTCAACACATATCACAGCAAAACTGACAAGACAGTATTTCCTGATCTGGGTGGTAAATTGCTTAGTTTTAAACCATTAAAAGTTTATCTGTTCTGGCTATCTGTATAAATCAAAGACTAGCTCCTGGCTTCTCCCTACTTAGTATGATATGTGTAGACCAGCTTCTTCCTCACTGACTCAGTAAATATTGTTTGAGGGTCCATCGTGTGCATGCACCCCCACCTAGGCAAGGCCCCACAACTGGCTGAGGTGCTTGCTGAGGGCAAAGGAAGCATGGACTGGCCAGTGGAAGAGGTGGTCATAAGCGCCTGCTAGGGCCACATGGCCAGTTGTAGAAACAAGGACTGTATTTCCTTATGAATACGTTTTTACATGTGTTTCCAGTAAGCACTTTTGTTTTCTTTCCCTCCCTCATTTCCTACCATTTAACATAAGATGTCTTGATAGTAGTTAAGTTTTTATCTCAGAACTTAAGTTACAGGATATTAAAGGGGGGAGTATGAATCAATCAGGAGAAGAATGAGTGTCAAACAGCTAAAAGTTCCTACTGTAATTCAGCTTACATTCTAGTCAGGAAGAGAAATAAAGAGACAAATACATAAAATATATAGGTATCAGTTAGTGATAAATGATACAAATTAGGGAAGAGGGACAAGGAGCATGCGTGTGCACATGTGCATGCATGTGTGTGTGTGTGCAAGTGCAGGTGTGTGCATGTACGTGTGTATGTGTGTGTGTGTAATTTCAAACAGGGTGGGTGGGGAGAGAAGTCCTTTCTAGAGGTGACATTTGAGCAATGGGAGAGAGCAGGTGCCAAGGTCCTGGGGGAGTGGTGTTAGAGGAGGACTGCTGTGGCTAGAACAGGAAGAAGGAGGCAGAGCACAGCCCGTCAACAGTTGAGGGGTCATGGGGGCTGGATCACACAGGGCTCATGCTGAGGACTTTGGTTTTTTACCCCAGGTGAGACGAGGAGCAGGACAAAACTTTGAGCTGAGGAGTGGCATGCTCTGACTGACTTAGGATTTCATTCTAATGTCGTAGCTGTCCTGAAGCCTGACCCTGCACATGGCCATCTAGATAAGGAGGATTGTCCCCCTGGACAGTCACATGGTACTGGCTGCCTCCTGCTTCCCACCCAGACCTATTGCAGGAGTGTCAGAGGCCTGAGGTCCATGGCTTTGTGGACAGGTGGCTAGAGAAGGGGAGTGTGGTGGTGCCTCTGCCTCCTAGCCCAGGGCTCCAGCCCTTTGTTGGCTTTGTAAGGTTTTTGAAAGGCTGATGTGCAAATGAACCTCGTTTGATTCGATTCCATGAACATGAGCCAGGGCCTTCTTCTGGGCAGGGCTGAGCTGAACACTGAGGTTGCAGAGATGCCCAAGGTGCCTCTCTACAAATCATAGCCTTGTAGAAGGAGACAGACCTGTCTGTGACACACTCACATGCAGGGTGACGGGGCCCTTCACATCAGAGGAGGGAGCAGCCATGGTGCTGGGGGTGGGGAGTGAGTGGGGGATTTAGAGAGTGGACCACACTGGAGCGGGAGTGTTAAAGGCTGACCAGAAGGAGGGAACACCATGAACAAGACCCAGACATGAACATGTGTAGAAGAGTCTCAACCTCAAAATAGATGGGAAGTCAATCAAAGTTCTTTATTTTCTAAAACAGCTTAAATTCTTTCTGTCTCTCCCTCTCTTTCTCTCTCTCTCTTTCTCTCTCTCTCTCTCTCTCTCTTTTTTTAAAGACAGAGTCTCACTCTGTAACCCAGGCTGGAGTGCAGTGGTGCAATCTTAGCTCACCACAACCTCCACCTCCCGGGTTCAAGCAATTCTCTTCCCTCAGCCTCCAGAGTAGCTGAGATTACAGGCACGTGCTACTACGTCCGGCTAATTTTTGTATTTTAGTAGAGATGGGGTTTCCATGTTGGCCAGGCTGGTCTGTAGCTCCTGGCCTCAAGTGATCCTCCCGCTTCAGCCTCCCAAAGTGCTGGGATTACAGGTGTGAGCCACCATGCCCAGCCTAAATTCTCTTTTGACTTTGTTGCTTCAGGGGAGTGAAAACTTAACCTTGGTAATTTTGGGTGGGGACATTTGCCTTTGCCACTGTCTGGTCCCGAAGGCCTGATCTGGTTGCCTTGTAAAGCCCTAATCCCTGACTAGCCCTTGCAGCCTGTGGCTCCTCTGCTCCTTTGACCCCAGTCCGAGGGGAATGCTGAGGTCTCTGAGAGCAAGAGGGAGGGAAGTCTGGTCTCTGAGAACCACATGCTGCAGAGGATTCAGGGTCCCTCCCTGACATCCACCACTCGTGACTCTTTGGGCCTTCGGGGTATGGTTTGGGAAATCCTGTCCCCAGCACACTGTGTCCTAGTCAGATGCCCTGGGCAGGGGTGGGGGTGGGGAAGGGAGCACTGGACCAGCTCTGAGAAATTCCCCCACGTCCCCTCTTGGTGCCCCTTCCTTCTCCGGGCACTGGCCGCTCTCAGGAGTGTGTGTATGGTGGGAGCATACGGGGAAAGTGGTGGGGGGAGTGTTTGCAGATGTTCTGGCCAAGGGAGCCTCTGAATGGGGCATTGGAGACCCCAAGACCTCTCAGCAGGCATTCTAGAGGCTTGTCGGCTGCCCCTGCTGTTTGGAGACTCTAAAGAGCCGGGATTTATGTCCCTTCCCCGCTCCCACGCCTCTGGCTGGGGAGGGTGGCTCATTTTTCACGAGTGCCGCGTGACTTTCCAGACTGTATTTTCAGCCTCGGTTTGACGTCAGGCTCTCACGGTCCCAAAGGATGGGCTTTGTACATTTCCAGGCCGCAGGCCGGAGCCTCTCATCCCTTTGGGCCTCTTGGGCGGTCCCTACGGCCACCTCCCGCAGCTCCCTGGGGGCGGGAGGATGCTGGATGTGGGGGGAGGGGAAGTAATGCGGGGAAGGGGCGGTTGGTGGGAAGGAAGTCCAGGTGAGCCAGGCCCAAGTGGGAGGAGCGTGCGCGGTGTGTCGGCCGACAGGTGGGGGTGGTCCGGGCGCAGGAAGCAGGCGGAAAGCAGGAGCAGCAGGGGGAGCCAGGCTGGCCGAGCTGGGAGGTGGGCACGTTTGTCTCAGGCAGCTCATTGCCTGACAACCCCGGGAACGGGCTCTGCCCCAAGGCCTAAAATGAGAGGAGGGAAGATGAGGAAATGGGGCTGGGGACGATGGAGAGGATGGAAGGAGCGGGGTCTGCGGTGGTCTGCGCGGTGCAGCTGCGTCCCTGTGGGTTCCCCTCATTTAGTCCTCAAAGCAACCTTGCCGCGGGTTGTGGTTGTCTCTTTTCACAGACGGAGAAAAATTGTTGTGGGGAGACTGCTCTTGGCCTCGCCTCAGCTTTTGTTCAGCATTGAAGGGACAACATCTGCTCTCTAGTTGGGTGCCCAGGTGTGCCTGAATTTCATCACAGCGGCCCCAAAGTGCGGACCATGGCTGTGTCTGGGTGTCTCCATCCTCATCCGTCTGTGAACTAGGGCTCCATCTGTGCCAGGTACCCCAAATACTGTCAGGAGACGTCAGTTCCAGTTTTTGCCCTAACACTTTCTGTGGGACTCCAGGATAGGCATTTACCTGTCTGGGCCTAGACGGCCCCATTGCTTTGTGCCTGAGTAGGTGAGCGTGTCCTGAGCTGAGGAAAATTGTCTCTGCAGCCTAGGCCCCATGCTGCTCCTCATCCCACACCTGCTCTCTGCTTAATGTCATCCTTGGCCCTTGGCAGTCCCCAAGCAGGACCTCTGGAGTGGTCCTTCGGCCCTCCCCTGCCTTACCCAATCCAGGCAACTGCCAGGTGCTGCTGAGTGTGCCCCTTAAATACCCTGCATTCAGGGTCCTGAATGCTGCCCTCAGCCCAGGCACTCACGGCAGCCATCTGACTGGCCTCTCGCTTCACAGCTGCGCCCCCCTCCAACCACCACCCGCAGCTCATCCTCTGGCTTAAAAAAATCTCCTATTCAGCCATGGAGTAAATTCATTACCTACCTCAGCAGGCAGTGGAGGGGATTAGGCGAGATGATGGACAGAAAGTACTGCACACCAGGCCCGGTGTCTGGTAGATGCCTTTCTTCAAGGCTAGTTTTTGTTTTTCTTACCAGTCCCTCTTTCTGCTATGAAAAGTATCAAGTGATCTGAAAATGTGAGTGTCAGCCAGGCGCAGTGGCTCCACGCCTTTAGTCCCAGCACTGTGGGAGGCCAAGGCGGGTGGATCACCTGAGGTCAGGAGTTTGAGACCAGCCTGACCAATATGGTGAAACCCTGTGTCTCCTAAAAATAAAAAAAATTAGCCGGGCGTGGTGGTGTGCACCTGTAATCCCAGCTACTTGGGAGGCTGAGGCAGGAGAATCACTTGAACCAGGGAGGCGGAGGTTGCAGTGAGCAGAGATGGCACCACTGCACTCCAGCCTGGGCGACAGAGTGAGACTGTCTTAAAAAAAAAAAAAAGAGAGAGAGAAATAAATAAATAAATAAAAGAAAATGTGAGTGTCACTGTGACACAGCCGGATTCCTGATTCTCCCTTCTCATCTCTCTATCTGTCATGGTACCCCAATCCCCACCCCAGCAGCTGAGGCTTTCAAACAGTCTATCACCCAGTTCCCATCACATGGCCTGGGGCCAGGCTCTAGTGGCCCCCTGGGTGGTAGTATGCTAAAGTGGTTAAGCACAGAGGCTTTGGACTCCAACCCCAGTTCTGCCACTAACTAGCTGTGTGACCTGGGCCAAGTTGCTTAATCTCTGTGTGCTTCAGCCTCTTTACCTGTAAAATGGGAGTGATATTAGATACTATACTTCATAGGCTTGTTACACGAATTACATTAATTTATATATGTAAAGTAATTAGAACAGTGCCTGCCCCCCCCCAAAAAAAAGCAACCCACAAAAAAGCATTCAACAAATATTAGCTTTTGTAATTATTGCCTAGAGTACAATAATAACCCCCCAAATGGTGTCTTCCTGCTTCCAGTTTTGTCACCTCCAATACATTCTCCACTCAGCGCCCAGAGAACTTTCTCTGTCGGTCCCATGCAGGATTGCCAGATAAAAGACAGGATGGTCAGTTCACATTCAAATTTAACTGGATGTCTGGTATTCTTATTTGCTAATTTTGGTAATTCTACACCCATGCTTAAAATCTTCCCCTGCTTCTCCATTAGCTTTAAAATAAAATCTAAGCTTTGTAGCATAAAATTCAAGCTCTCCATGCTTCAAGCCCCTGCCTTCGCCATTTAATCTCGTCTCTTTATTTCTTATCACCCACAGCCCCCTCATCTTCTGCTCCAGCCACTTCCAACTGCCTTCCTGGAGTCCCAGAGAATGAATCAGAGCATTTTGGAGCTAGGCAGACCACTTGCCACATTTTCAGCTGAGGCAGTTGGGGCCCAGAGAGGTTAAGGGCCTGCCTAATGCCACACAGCCAGTGGGTAAGGCCTACAGTGCTCTTACCAGGACCTCAAACCTTCATTCTGAAACACCAAAAGCCACTGTCAGGCCAGAGAAGGACCCTCTTGAAATAAACATATTAGCTTTGAAATCCCTGGCCTCAGGAGGACCAGCCATGTGCTTCTCATCTGGGGAGTAGAGGGGAGGCTGGATCTGCTGGCCTGGAGCAGTTCCTAGGGACTGGCCTGGCAGGCTGGAATGCCCAGGAGGTTTTGAGGGGGCAGGAGAGATGACCTGGAAGTATTTGGGACTCAGGTAAGGACACACCTAGGGTATAGGAGAGTGCTTCTGGGACTTAAGGCTGGAAAAGCAAGGCCCTATTTGCAGACCTGTACTTGGGGGTTCAGCCTTAAATGGAAACTTATTTCCTTGACTCCAGGCAGCTGAGAGTGAGGACACGTTAGGCTGGGGATTCTGAAATGGGCAGAATAATCCTCGGGGGCAAACACTGAGTGGAAGTCATCCTGGTGGGACTGGACGCCTTTCCCACTGGGCACCTGGGCAGGTCTCACCATTCTGCAGTCACCCCCAGCATAAACTATGAAGTAGAGCAGCTTCCCTGCCAGATCCCTGGGAGGCTCTGGCTCCGTTACAGCGACTCGATGAAAATATCTCTGCTCAGTGCTGAGAACTTGGTCTTAGTAATTGACTTGTATAATGTCCAAAGACTGTGCATATAACTGGCCCAAAGTGATGCATCATCTTTCGCAAAAAGATTTATCATGGAATCTGCAGCAGCCTCCCGTTTGTCTGGAGCAGAAATAGGAACAACTTCCCTTGCCAGGAGTCATCCTTTGTCTTCAAAGCAAATTCCTCCATGGTTGGAAGCTTCCTGGGCCCAGGCTGAGGCCTATGGCCAACTTCCTGGCCAAGGTCCCAGAGTCCCAGCATCTCCATCTCAGGAACCTCAGCCACAGGCAGCAAGCAGCTCCACAGAAAGTGGAGCACTGGGTTTAGGAGTCCTGAGTTCTAGGACTGACTCTGCCATCAACTGGCTTGTGACCTTGGACAAGTCACTGAATACCCCCGGGCTTTTCCTTCTCCATCCATAAGATGGAATTTGTGATTTCTGCTTGAACTATCTCACAGGAGAAATGGATGAGGAATTACCCACCACCCACTGTGTAGAGGGGCCTCATAGAATCATGGTTTAGAGCATGGGCTTTGGGATCCGAAGGATCTAGGGTCAAATCCTAACTCTGTTGTTTGGTTATGTCACATTGGACAAGTTTCTTAACCTGTTGAGAAAGTGGGAACACTATCTACTTTGTAGCGTTGTAAGGAATAAAATGAACAGATGCACAAGGAGTTCTTAGATTATGCTGATATGCACTCAGGTATTAGCTGGAGCTTTCATTGTGTACCCAGCTGCCTGGGAGCAAACAGGAAGCGTGAGCGCAAATGTTGTTATAAGACAGCTCCATCACTGCATGTCATATCATTTAAACAAACCCTTCAGTAACTCTAGATGAGGAAACTGTGATTTGGAGAAGGTAACGACTCACACAAGGTCACCCACCCAGTCAGTGGCAAAGGCAAGCTTTCAATCCCTTTCAAACTGACTCCAGGGACTGTGTTTCCTGATACACACTGGCTTATAATGTAGCTGGAGAGAGTCAAGGTGTTCAAGTGAGTAACAGTAAGGATGTGGAGCAGTGATGTGCAGCGTGTGTAAGCATGGGACTGTGGGGGCTTGGGCTTATTTTGCACTTTTGCCACCTTTTAGCTGTGTGATCATGGTCAAGTCACTTACCCTCTCCAAGTCTCATATATGTCAGGTTCTTGGCACAGTAAATGGTGTTCCATGCGATACTTCTCACTGTTGCTGTTAAAGGCAAGGTGTGCTATGAGCTGAAGGATGGTGCTGCGGCCACTCATAAGTGCTGGCAGAGTTGGCCTGTGGAACATCACTCTGGGTTGGAGGTGATCAAGCAAGACAGGTAGGAGTGACATTTAAATGGGACTTTGAAGGACAGAGAGGCTTTGGATGAGTGGAGCCAAGTGGAAGGACCTTCTGGGCAGAAGGGATGATGCACAGAAAGGTGCTAGGTATGAAGTCTCGGCAGAATTCGAGGTGAGGTGGAAGCTGGAAACCCACAAGGAAATGCTCCCATTCATCCACCTACTGTAATAGAAGCAACTGCCTTCAAAATCACTTTCTATGTGCCACTTTGTAATCATCACGTCTACTGTTCACAGCCATTCATCAGGGAGGTGACATTATCCCCTTTCGCAAGATAAGCAGTTGAGGCTCAGATAGACTAAAGAAGGTCCCCAAGGCCATGAAAGTAAGTGACAGCCGGGACTGAGATTCAGGTCTGTCTCCAAGGTGTGCCCTGTCTGCACCGGCATGCTAAATACCAACCCCTCCCAGGCCCACCCAGATGACTTTGTACTTCCATTCAATGCCCCCCGTTACAAGCCAGAGGAGGGGTTTATAGAATTAGGTTGGGCGTTGTCTCAGGACTCCAGCAGCTTGCAGTTCTGGTAAACACACACAGTGTGGGTGCTCAGCTGGTTGAGAAGCACAGAGGAAGTGTGGCATTCACACGGGCTGGCACAGCCTCCCTTATCAGACTACGTGCTCTCACCCTTTCATGTGGGAGGAGGCTGTGATGGTCAGTCTGCTGGCAAACAGATGGTGGGGTGGGGGCAGGTGAGGTGCTCTGCCCTCTGCTTCACCCCTGTCTTCTGCCCTTACCCCTAAGATCCACCAGGATGATCTAAGTGAAGAAGGAGGGAGGCAGAACCTCAGGCTGGGACACTCTGGCTGCTACCAGGCTCCAGCATGGGGAATTTTAACCTCCGTGAAGCCTGCTGGACTGCTGTCTCAAGACCAGGTGGTGACAGAGCTCACAACTGCTACTGACGGTCTTCCGGCTTAGTGATGATGTCTGCTTTGTTCTTGGTCTCTTTCAGGAATATTTCAAAGCAAGTGTTTTTTTTGTCTTCTGTGAATCCATCTCCTCCTGGACCCTTGCTGCCAGCTGCTTGCGCCCACGTGATTGAACCATATGAATCAGCTATGCGGTTGGCAGCCGACCTATCCGAAGGCTTGGTCACCTCATTCAAACATACTCTCCCCTACCCCGCCCACTCAATTCCCGCCCCACTATCTGGTGCCCCTGAGAATGCTCCTTCTCATCCACCTGCCGGGCTACCTCCTTCTCCTCACCTCCTCCTGGAAGCCTTCCCCAACTCCGGTGGCCTGTCCTATTTCTAGACCTGAGAACTCCCTGGAGCATAGCTTGTTGGGTAACAACATTCTCTTCTACTTACTTATCCACATGTACATAAACATGGGAGGTCTGTGAAGGCAGGAAGTGTTCTTTTCTTGCCTCTTCATCTTATCCCCAACACCCATCAAGGAAGGGTACAGGACTTGGTGATGTTTGAGGGATTCAGCAGTGGAGGCAAATCTAAGACATTCTGATCAAAAAGATTTCCATGGATTACCAAGGATGACAGCTAGCTTTGCTCAATAATGCAAGACCTCTCATGATGTGTTAGCCACTGTCTCCCACATTTATTAGCCAAGGGGCCAGGACTGAGCCTTGGCACAGATGAAATGATCTGTTTTCACCTTCTTTGGAGAACCTATGACTCCAACTGTGTTGAACCACCTGGTGATTCAAAGTCCCACTCATCAGAGTCACACTTAAATCTGTGGCCCACCACAGACCCCAGCCCAGAGGCCCCAGTTAGATGGAGAGGAATCTGACAATGACACACAGCCTGGTTCTTGCCCCAGTTTTGCAACTGACTTGCTGTGTGACCTTAGAAGAGTTAGTCTACCTTTCTGGGTCTTCCTGTTTTCATCTGTATAAACAAGGGTAGTGGCCTAGAGGATTGTTATGGTGCTTTCCAGCTCTAAACCTTTGATTCCCTGACTCAAAGGCAAGACTTCTTGAAGAAATATATTCCTCTCCAGCCAGCCAGCCTGGGGAAATCGATAATTCTGTCAGAGCATCCTTGCAGTAAACCTAGAGCTCTGCAGTCTCCCCCAAGACTGGAAACTTTATCTTTATTCATTGTTCATCCTCGTTCTCCCTCTCCTCGGCCCTCCCTCCAGCCCTGCTTCACTACCCCACCCCCAATCCAGGACACTGCAACCTGCCATGAATGAAGAGTGGCTGGTCACATGGCCCGGTCACCATGGTGACGGATCCCCGCAGACGAGGTAGGCATCAAAGTCACATGAGAACCCCGGAAAACTGGCTGAGGTATTTATAGAAGCAGCGGCTGGTGCCTTTATGGAAATGGGTCTATATTTGACTCTGATACTGAAACCTCCATGCTGTCCCTGGGGCAAGGCAGGTTTTGCATCTGATTCTCTCTCCTCATGCCTGGTGGGGCAAACATTCATTCCCCTCCCCTTCCTGTTGTCTCATGGCACAACCCCCCACCCCCACTCCCAGCTGATACCGGTCCTGCCAGAGCTGACTCCCCTAGTCTGTTTACATTGAATGATGCTTCCTTCCAGGCTGGAGTTTGGGGCCCCAGGATGCTGGGTGTGTTGGGAATTTGGGACACCCTTTTCCTCATGTACAAACTGGAGGAATGTCCTTGCTGCTCTCTAAATATTAGAGGGATACTGTTTTCCTTAAAGCCTTTGCCACTTGTTTCTTCCTTAAGAGTTTGGAGGTTGCTGGTAAAGGGAGGGAGGATATTTCTGAGTCCAAGCCACAGAAAGGTTCAGCCACCTCTGCCCTTCATGGGTATGACAGTTGTGTTCCAGAAAAGCGAGCCAGCAGGAACTGTTGTTTTTGTGCACTCACTTTATAAGTCATCTCATGTAATTCTTACCACACCCTATAACAGACTGCTTTTATCCCCATTTTACAGATGAGGACGAGGACACTCAGAGTCAGTGTGAGAAGCTGGATCATCCAATTCTAAAGTTTATGCTCTTCCCACGGTCCCCTGCCGTGGAGTGTGGCAGATAGTGTGTCCAAAAGGAGGAGGCAGGAGGGAAGGCTGGCGCTGAGGACAGAGTCACAGAAAGGGCAGTCTAGAGGAGCAGGGAGAAATGCATTTTATTTTAATGAACAGGTAACACATGCACATAGTCAAGAAAAAGAAATCGAACAAAATTAAAAGAAGTCCAATACTAAGTTTCCCTTCTCATGGTCCTCTAGTGTCCGGTCCCCCTCTGCAGAGGAAGTCACTGTGGCTGATTTCAGATATTCTCCTTCTAGAGATCTCATGTGCATACAGGAGCAGATATGGATGTACTGAATATATATGGTACAGACATATGGCATGAAATTCAAAAGGTGGATGATGAAAAGTAAATCTTTATCCCGTGCCTGCCCCCACTCATGCAGTTCTTCACCCTAGAAGCAAGCACTATTATGTTTCTTATGTCCCATTCCAGAAGTATTCAATGCCTCTGTAAGTATATGTATCATATACAAATGGCCATACCCTCTCTACACTATTCTGCTTTTTTTCCACTTAACAATACGTCTTGGAGATGTTTCCAGATCAGAACCTATAGGGCAGACCTGTTCACTTTAATGGCTGCAAAGAATTTCATTCCCGGCGGTACCATAAGTTATTTAAATGGTTTCTTGTTGACAGACATCGAATTGTTTCCTTTTTTTAATTATTATTACCAACACTGCTGAAGGAGTATCTTTAAATGAACATCTTTAAACAAACACATGTGCAAAATGAGTAGGTGACTTCATAATTTTGATAGATATGGCCAAATGATCAATGGGTACGTGCCCGTATAATTTTAATAAATATGGCCTAATTAGCTTCCACAGAGATTGTATCATTTAACTCTTCTCTCATTAGAAACATGTGTGTTATTAACTTTTTGTCATTTGTTTTAATTATTTGCCAACATAATAGGTAAAATGGAATCTCATTATTTTCCAATTTGCATTTCTCTGATTATGAATGAAATTTAACATCTTTTTACATGTGTAAGGGCCTTTATATTTCATTTTCTATGAGATTTCTATTCATATCCTTTTCTATCTCTTTCTTACTTGATTTTCAGGAGCTTTTTGCTCATTAAAGAAATCTGTCCCCCTTCTTTAACAATCACTCAATGAATATTTCTGAACACCTACTATGTGTCAGAACTGTTTTAGGCGCTGGTGATACGGCTTTCATCCAGTTTGCTTTCATCTTCAAACAGATGAACAGGAAAGTGAGTGGAATGCCAGATGGTGATACGTGATTTCAAGAGCAATAAAGCAGGATAAGGCAAAGGGGAAACCAGTGATGATGTCATATTTAGAGAGATCTCACCACCCATTTCACCCAACATGATAACAATTTTTTCTGTTTTTTCTTTTTCCATAGTATTTTTATGATTTTTTTTAAAAAATTGGACTTTGCAAAAAACAAACTTTTTTGACACAACTGTACATATTTATGAGGTACATGGTGATGTTGTAATACGTATAATGTATGGTGATCAGATCAGAGTAATTAGCATATCTATGATCTCGAACACTTATTTCTTTGTGTTGGGAACATTCAATATCTTTCTTCTAGCTATTGGAAATCATATAATATATTATTGTTAACTGTAGCTATAGTTAACATATAACATATATGTTTTATATATATAACATATAACATATGTTATATGTTTTATATATATATAACATATAACATATGTTATATGTTTTATATATATATAACATATAACATATGTTAACTGTAACTATAATGCTATAGACACTAGAGCTTCTTTCTCCTATCTAGCTCCTGTTCCTCCCTTCCTCTACCCTTCCCAGCCTCTGGTATCCCCTTTTGCGAAGAACAAACTTCTGACTTTGGTAATCCTTTCTATTGTATGTTTGCTTTCCTATTTGATTAATTTCTACATTCCCTCTTTCTATTTCCTTTGGGTCTATTTTGTAGTTCTTTCCCTGCATTTTTGAGATGGTTGCTTGGTTCATTGATTTCAACCTTTCTTCTTTTCTATTTAAAGCTATAAATATCCCTCTACGTACCTCTTTTGATGCATTCCTGTGGCTTAATTTTTTCATTTATCAATATTGATATATCTACAATTTAGTTTGGTGTGAAGAGTAAGGTAAGGAGTCAAACTTAACTTTTTTCAAATGACCACATCAATATCATTGATTAAAAATCCATCTTTTCTCTGCTCGTTTAAAATATAACCTTTATCATGTTCTAAATGACTGTATCTGAGTTTATTTCTGGACTGTGTGTTCTTCCTCTTGTATTTCTCATAACTAAGTCCATACTAATTTATTTATTTATTTATTTTTGAGACGGGGTCTCACTCTGTCAGCCAGGTTGGAGTGCAGTGGTGCCATCTCTGAGTCCACGCTAATTTAAACTTGTAGCTTTGTAATGTGCCTCACCCTCTGGTAGGCTAATTCCTCACCTGACACCCACTAATTCTCCCTTTCCTAATTCCCCTGCTTTTTCTTTGTTTCTTTTTCTATATGAGTGTTAGTTTAACTAGCTTGTTTAGTTAAAAAGAAGAAAAGCTTTTGTTATTTTCACTGGGGTCATTTTAGAATTATGGATTAATTCTGAGAGAATTAACATGTTTCTTCTGTTTTGTCTCCCACTCTGAGGACATATAATTTCTTTTCCTATATTCACACCTTCTTCTGGATCTCTGAGTAGCATTCGGAAGCTTTCTTCACATAGATTTTCTACAAATCTTTTAAAGTTTATTCCTAAGTATTTTTCTTTTTTGTTGTTCTTGCTATTGTAACTGAAGCATTTTTTATGTCTTCTTACTGGCTGTTGTATATCTGAAGGTGTAGATATTTAATGAGTTAATTTTGTATCCAACCATGTTACTGAATTATCTTGTATAAGTTTTTTTGTTGTAAATTATTTTTTATTTTTATTTTTATTTTTTGAGACGGTGTCTTACTCTGTAGCCCGGACTGGAGTACAGTGGCGCGATCTTGGCTCACTGCAGCTCCACCTCTCAGGTTCAAGCGATTCTCATGCCTCAGCCTCCCAAGTAGCTGGGATTACAGGCAGCACCACCACACCTGGCTAATTTTTGTATTTTTAGTAGAAACGGGGTTTCACCATGTTGGCCAGATTGATCTTGAACTCCTGACCTCAGGTGATCCACCCGCCTCGCCTCAGCCTCCCAAAGTGCTGGGATTATAGGCATTAGCCATTGAGCCCAGCCAGTTGTAAATTATTTTTTAAATGAAGCTTTCAGCCTTTAAGGGAACAATGCACATTATATTTAAAACCCCCAGGGTAAATGGCTATTTAAGAATCCAATGAGCTAATAAATGTAAGTTGCTTAGAGTAGGGCCTGGCACATCCTATGAGCTATCGCTAATAGCAACAGTGATAATACTGCCTTGAGTTTACAGAGTTTCATCTCATTTAATCGTTACAATGACCCCCATGAGGTTAGAGGACAGATTTTACTTCCATTTTCCAAATAAAGATTCTGAAGTTCACACATAGTGATATGTCAAAAGTCACCTGCTAGGCCAGACATCGTGTGGCTTATGCCTGTAATTCCAGCACTTTAGGAGGCTGAGGTGGGCGGATTGCTTGAGTCCAGGTGTTTGAGATCAGCCTGGGCAACCTAGCAAAACCCCATCTCTACAAAAAATCAGCTGCGTGTGGTGGTGTGCACCCGTGGTTCCAGCTTCTTGGGAGGCTGAGGTGGGAGGATTGTTTGAATGTGGGAAGTGGGGGTTGCAGTGAGCCAAGATTGTGCCCCTGCACTCCAGCCTGGACGACACAGAGTGAGACTCTGTCTCAAAAAAAAAAAAAAAAAAGAAAAAATGTCATCTGTCAAGGTAGTGCTTGGGTGAGAACCTAAGTTTTTCTGACTATATACATCACATTGTCTTGAGGAAAAGCAAGAGGGGGCGAATCTTTTTGTAAAGTCAGGGGTCCCTTAGAATCACTTGTTCCAAAGGTCTGCTTTGATTTTCACTCTGGGTGTTCACACGTAGGTATGTTTAGCTGGGGGCACGCCTGCTCTGCTCGGTAAGGAGTCTGCGGAGTCAGATTCTCCAGGGGCAACGTGCTGTGCCTCTGAGCTCCAGCAAGCCAAAGAGGCACGGCCGCCTTGGGAGTTTGGGCAAGGGGGCCTGACCTTTATTTGCGTGTGCCTCTTGCTCCTGTGAAGAGTTGTCATCTCCTTCATCACTGGGCATGGTGGTTCAGAGGCTCCTCTGAGTCACGACGGAGGAAGGTGAGGTGGCGGGCACGGGAAAGGATTTGGAGGCACTTCCTCTTGTCCTCCAGGGCCTCTGACCCCTCTCTGCCCCTCTCTCTCCTCACATTCTGCCCCATTTCTCCTCCACCTCCCCCAACCCTGCTCGCCACTGGGATTTATTAGTGTCAGGAATCCTCCTCGGGCCCTGCAGGGAGGCTTCCATTTTGCAGTCTGAATGAAGAACTTTCTAGAAGTTGCTGTGAGCTGGAACCTGGGAATAGAAATTGATGTCTCCTCTGAAGGAGCAGGGATGCTTCTGAAGGGTTCTGAAGTTTCCACCTCCCATTTAAGCCTAGATAGAAAGTCATCCCCACAGTGTCACTATCATGATCTAAAACTTTCAATGGCTCCCTATTATCCTCTGACATAAGTAGAGGCTTTCCACGTCAGGCTTTCCATGTCAGGCCTCCACATTAGAGAATCAAGATCACCTTCCAGCTTTAGTTTCCACTAGTTCCCTAAGCCCACAGCTTCTCAATGGCCCACCTGGATCCAGACCCAGTTCTGTGAGATCGGGGACATGCTGATCTTCCTGAGCTAATCCCTGCTTGTTCTCTGTTTCTTTGCAGTGGTTTCCTAGCTCCAGATAGGAAGCTAGATGTACTTGTTTAATCCTTTTTTTGTCTGAAAAAATGTAATTCTATTAATGCATCTCAAATTTAAGTTTGCTCTTTCAGTGGCTGTTTCACATTGTTGCCTCACTTTTCTTTAGCTTGAAATAAACTAAAACTCTAGGTAGTTTTCATATAAACTCTGATGGAATTGAGAGATGTATATGGAGAGACAGAAAGAGAGAATATCAATTTTATATCCTTCTTCAAAGCAACATAACAAAGTCCCCTTGTCGCTGCTTTAGGAAACGTCAGGAAACATCTCGTATATCTGAATGAAGTTTATCACTGTCTCCATTCCTCTGGGGCTGCTTTGGGGCTCTTACTAGGCCCTGGTCCCTACAGAGGAAAGTTGTTTAGCTCCTTGACATCTTCCAAGTTGTCCTTGGATGACTGTATAAACCTTTCCTCTGGATTCTGCCAGGGGCTGGCTGAACTTGGCACAGTACATGACAGACAGTAGATTTCCCCCAAATATGACTTGCTGGACTTGAAACCCAGACAACTGCCTGCAGACAGGAGCAGGTGGGCACGGACCTGTGGGAAGGGCTGCCACACCCAAGCTTGGCACCAGGTGGGCCAGGGGAGGGGCAGCTGCCCACTCTCTCCTGACTCTGCCCAAGGAAGTCCCTGTCCCCTTTCAGATTTTCACTGCTCCCTGCTCAACACACAGCTCATGTTGGGACAGATGACCTTCTGGATGGCCTGGCTTGCAAGGCAGAGCTCCGTCTGCGAGATCAAAGTTCTGTTCCATCCACACAGGATCCCGGGATGAAGAGCTCTGACCTGAAGCACCCCTCCCCACCAACCCCCCGCCTTCTAAGCTCCTGATCCTGCCCCTCACAATGTTGTCATCTTCACCTTCATCATCATCATTATCACAGCAGCAGCAGTTTACATATATTGCGTCCTCGTGGTGTGCCAGGCTGCTGTTATAAATGTGTTGCTTGGAAAAATCTCATTTATTAACACCCTGTGAGGGAGGGAACTGTTATTATCTCCATTCCACAGGTGAGGATATGTAGGCCCTGCGACGTCCCAAGCTGCTAATATAGGGTGAGACGATGAACCCTGGCGCCTCCACTCCTGGGTCGAGTTTTTAACCACACCCTCAGTGTGCCGTCACACTATGCTGCCCCCTCATTCCTGCCTCTGAGAGTTGAAGCTTCATGTCTCCTCATTTTCCAACCCAGGATGGCAAACGTGCTTCATTTCTTCTGCTGACTCCAACTGATTGGTGACATAATGAGGCCAAGTAGGGTCTCAATGGGAAATCAAACCAAAATGTATTAGGGATGATGGCCATGGGCAAGGAAAGGGAATGAAGAAAACAGAAGTGTCATGGATGTGGGTTAGCCCTGCAGAAGCATGGAGCTCATGTTCCAGGTTCCAGTTTCTACCTCCCCCAGGGAATGACACTGGCATTTGCCTCTTCCTTCAGGTAGAATGCCACCTACCCACACAGATCAGCTTTTTCCTCGGAGGCCACAACAGGATAACCATATCTCAAGGTACCACATAGCCTAGCATTCATTCTACAGATACATTTATACAGTAATGATGGTGGCTGGGGACTTTCTTATCAGCTGTGTTTGAGATTTTGAATGCTAATTTAGTGAGGTTTACTCATCCTCTTTGCTGAGCTAACACAATCTAGGAGGATGGGGTTCCTATGATGGCTATGGGAAGAGGCCCCACTTACTGCTTCTAAGCCAGGGGTGAGGGAAGTCGCAAAGGGGTGGAGGAGCAGGTGGATAAGTGGTCCCCAATGATCTTGCTACTTCCACACTTATTCAATGATTACATGGCTGTTCTGGTTAGTTACTGCTGCCTAACAAATCCTCCTACAGTGTAGTGGCTTAAAACAACAGTCATTTTTTCTCCGTCATAGTTTCTATGGGTCAGGTGTTTGGGAAGGACTGAGGGGCAGTGGTTTCTGCTTCATGCAGTGTCAGCTGTGAGGCTCGGCTGGAGGCTGGAGGAGCTGCTTCCAAGATAACTCACTCACATGGCTGGCAGGTTGGGGATGGCTGGAGGTCAGGAGCTCAGCCAGAGCTGTGGGCTGAGGGCCTCAGTTTCTCTCCCATGGGCCTCTCCATAGGCTGCTTGGGCTTCCTCACAGAATGGTAGGTAGATTCCAAGAGCAAGCATACCAAGACAGAGATAATGGAAGCTACTGTGTTCTTATGATCTGCGTCCAGAAATAAACATGATATTAATTATCTTGTTTACATAGTCTCAGAGCGTAGATTCAAAGAGAGGGAATATAGACTTCACATCTTGAAGACGGCATTGTCAAAGAATTTTGAGGCCATGTTTTAAAATATACACAGTGAGGAAACTCTAATAACTGTGCCATCAAAAACAAAGGAGAGGGCGTATCTTAGTATCTGCATGTTTAAGACACTCAGAAACACAAACACGACTTAGGTGAACTGCAACTTGGGTTGATTCCATGTCCTGGGAAAAGGCCAATATGTCCTCCTACATCTTCCTACTTAACATATTTGGGAATAGTATCTTTGAGGCTTATGTAGAAGGAGAGAAACATGAGGAACATCACTTCAATGTCTTTCTTTTCAGGAAAGCAAGCTTGAGTGGATGGGGGATAGCTGGGAAGGAAAGGTTAGCCATACATGTGTCTCCTCTTTCAAGGAGGACCAGTGCTGGGATGAATGGCTTAGGTCATCGTGTTGGACCCACCATGTTTGACAGGGCTGCCCAGTGTGTAAGCTTTGAGTACCTATTATATGTAAGTCATTGTGCTGGGGCTGCATGGCATGAAGCTATGAAAAAGAAAAGGTCCCTCCCCTGTAAGGAATCACACTCTGATTTGAGAGGAAGCCATAGACACGTGAAGGCAGACCTATGTTATAAAGCCCTGAAGGCCAGGATTGAGAACAAGGGCTTTAGACCCAGGATACATCTCACTGTATGACTTGGACAGATTATTTAACCACACTAAGCCTTGATTTCCCCTTTAGTGAAACGGGAATTTGAGTAATATTGACCTTATAATATTACACTGTATAAGTTTATATATTTCCATATGCCATAGAAAAGGAAGAATTTGTATTCTAGATGATCAGAGGAGAGCCGGCCACTGAGAGCTGGAGTGTTCAGGAAGATTTCATAGTGGAGGCCTTACTTCCCGTTTCCATCTCAGCCCCTTCCTGTGGTTTCAGGCCCACCTCCCCATGAGTGCTGTCATCGAGGACACCTCTCAGGCTTCATCTTTTTAACTTTGCTGAAGATTTAAACACTGTGAACTAACTTTCCTTCTTACAATTCTCTTTCTTCTGTGATACATGTTATCTTCTCAGCTCTTGACTCTTCTTCTCTGTCTTCTTTCCTGTCCCTTCCTGCCCCTCCTCCCCCTCAGAAATAAGCACTTCCTGCCAAGCCTCTATCCTCATGACTGTCTTCTGCGTACTTCCTTCAGAGGGTCTTGCCTTCCCCCAACCCCTTTATGGTGATGACTTCCAAGTGTGTGTCTCCTGCCCTCTTCCCTGGACTTTCCACCCATATTTCTAACCACATCTTATGTATTCTTTCACCAACTATTTATGGACAGTCCACTGTGTGTTAAAGTTGGGCATGGCCTCTGCCCTGTGAAGCTTCCATATCAACCAAGGAGACTGTCCCTAAGCAACCAGTCATGCCATCAGTACTTAATTACAATTGTGGCAAGGACTAAAAAGGAGGAGAAAAATCCAACTGGGAGGTTGACCCAGTTCTTCTGCATGGTCAGAAGAGGATCCAGTTCAAGGTGAACTCTATTGAACGAGTGGGCAGGCAGTGAGGGAAGAGGACAAGGGGGACTGAGCAGATCCCTGTCAGAGAGGGCTTATGGGCTAAAGTCTGAGTCAGGAAGGAGTGGGAGGGTGGGAAAAGCTGAGAGAAGGGCGGTGTATTAGGGGGCTACAGGGAAGGCCATCGGGGGAAGGGTGTGAGATGAGGCTAGAGACAGGGAAGGTCCCGCATGCTAAAGATGTGGGTGCAACTCTGCAAGCTTGAAAAGGGCGCGATTATATTTGTACTTCTAAAAGATCACTCTTGCTGCTATGTGGAGAGAAGGGAGTAAGACTGGAGTTGGTGTCAAGAGGGGACTGTGAGAGTTCAGGTGAGTGATTATTATGGTTTGGAATAGGCGGTTGGGGGCGGGAGCTGGTGGCAGCAGTATTAAAGAGAAACGCCCAGATCCCAGAGGTATGTAGCAAGTAAGATCTCCAGGATTTACTGATAGATTTTATGAAGTGGGGAGTCTCAAGGGTGATTATTGGAGTTTTGTCTGACTCAACTATTCACAGAACCAGGGAGCACAGGAGGAGGAGTAAGAGGCCAAATGCTGACTGTTCTGCAGGGTAGATCTTTGAATGGCGAGTTCATTTCTTGAACATGTGTAGCTCTGTGGAGCAACTGGAAAGGTGGAGTTGGAGGGTGAGTACGTGGAGCTCAGAAGACTGTCTGGAATGGAGACAGACACGCAGAAGTCATCAGTGTAGGAGATGGTCTAGGAAGGGTACAGAGTGGGAAGAGGGTTGGGCTGGGAGATGTTCAATACTTAAAGATCAGCAGTGGAAACTGAGGGGTGAGCAGAAGGCTAGGAGGAAAACCTGGCAGTGCAGAGTTCCAGAAAGGGAGGGAAGAGAGTGTCAGAAGGAAGGAGCGGCATCCATGACAAGCACTACAGAGAGGCCGCTAAGATGAGTACTGCAAGATGTCCTGTGGATTTAGTGACACTGGTGACCTTAGTGAGACACTTCTTGGCAGCATGATGGGGCAGAAGTGTGTTAAGCAGTGTGTTGGGGTGAGGAAATGGAGGCAGAGAATGTGGAAGAAATGAGGGATGAGAACCTAGTGACATTTTTACTTTTTTTTGAGACGGACTCTAGTGACATTTTAAAGGAAGATATTTGCATATGCTCACGAGCTGCTAAAAAGGATCCAGGAGAAAGGGAAAGTTGATGAGACAGACAGGAGAGATTGGATTAACTAATGGGTGGCTGAGGTTCTCAAGAAGGTGTGGGGCCATGGGACCCAGGGGACAGCTGGGGGCTGGTCTAGAGAGAAGGAGAGACTCTCCCTACTGTATCTGGGGAAGAGGGAGAAGAGGGTATGTGCAGATGGAAATGGTTTAATTCTCATTGGAAAACTGAGGGGGCTTCCAAATGAAGTAAGGCAGTTCCTGACACAGCAGGGAAGTATGCAGCATCGGCCGGGGGGCGGGGGCGGCGGGGGGAAAGTACGATGAGTATTTGGGGAGAGTTCTGGTTGGAGCGGCCTTGATCAGAGTGGGGGAGTGAGTTGACCAGAGAATCATAGGGAAGTCCTTAGGAAGCATGAGGAGCCCACTTGAAGTTGGTGGCTGTGAAGGCAGACGGAGACTGGGCTGTGGTGTGTTTCTGTGTAGAGAACTTGGCACGTAGAAACCAGGTATTAAGTTCATTCAAGGTTGGGGTTTCACTGGGTGGATGTGATAAAAGGCAGTGAGACAAGGCATCTTCTGGTTGTCACCTTGATATCCCAAGGACATGCCATTTTCAATATGTCCCAAATCCATTATCTCTTTACCTTATTCCCCAAATCTGCTCCTCTTTCTAAATTCCCCATCTTGGTTAATAACAATACAATCATCTAGTAATACCCCTAATAACAGTTATGTATTAAGAACATGGTATCAGATATGATAACAGATATTTTACTATTTTTTTTTTTTTTTTTTTTTTTTTAGAGATGAGCACTTGCTATGTTGCCCACGCTGGTCTTGAATTCCTGGGCTTAAGCAGTCCTCCCAGCTTGGCCTCCTAAAGTTCTGGGCTTGCAGGTGCAAGCCACCATACCTGGCCAATACCAGATATTTTAGAGCAATCATCTCATGATCATCATAACAACCTTATGGGGTACGTATCATTCATTTTACAGACACGGAAACAGAACTTCAGAGAGGTTATGTCACTAACTCAAGGTCTCTAGTAAATGGCAGTCAGGATGAAAACTTAGATCCATGAGCCTCCAAAGTCCTCCCCTTTCCCATGGCCACACCACCTGTAAGTTCTCTTAACACTGCCTGTCTCTGATAGGTTCCTTCCTTCCACCTCCCACACCACATCAGTTGTCACATTCTATTTGTTCATCTCTGTCCTGTCTCTTGCTACTTCCTGCTATGCCATTCCACCCCATCTGCTTCCCTGGTTGGTTCCACCAGAATGTAAACCCTATAAGGGCAGAGATTATTATCTGTCTCATTTTTTGCTATCTCCTCAGGGCCTGGAACAGTGTAAAGTTACCATTAGGCTCACTAAATAGTTGTTGAAAGCATTTTTCTATCAGGAGATAATTCTCTATGGGTGTCTTGTGTTCCCACAAGTTTTGTGGGCAGGTGCACTGATGGCTTTTTGTTCCCATTATCTTTTGGAGGATGGTTGCATAGCAAACAGCCTCCAACGAGAGCATCTCCCTCGAGCGGAGGGCAGTTCTGTTTGCTGTCTAGTATAATAAAGATATGTCTAGGGCAAATGTCGGCCAAGTTTGCTTGCAGCACATTATAAAAGATTGGGGTTTCCTAAACTTGGAGTTCCTCGGTGTGTGTGGTCCAGGCTCATGTCCCTCCCATGGGACTTCAGAGTTAAGGGAAGGTGATCTGAATGTGAAGCTCTTGCAGCCTGCTGTGCCATGAGTAACTAAAGTCCTCTGTGTCTGGCCCAGAGTTTCCTGTCTTCTGCTGGCATCCATGAAACTGGCAGGCTAACTTAGATTGTAAGTGTAAAATCTCAGACCCTTCAGAGTTCTTGACAATGGCTCTTACCACCTTTCACTAAGACAGCTGAGACAACCTCCATCTCCCATTCCTCCCAAACACCTGCCTTGGATGCCAAAGGTCCCCTTAGTGTTCCCTAGAGGAGAGAGAATTCATCCAGACTCCCATAACAGCCACCCAAGGCCCTGGCAGGATGGCTCCTGCTTCCCTGTCTAACCTCACCTCTCATCATCCCCACCCCTGCTCCAGTTCAGGCAACCACTACCCCACCCCATGCATACATTTCTACTCTCTTGCATCTATGCCCTTGTCATGCTGTCCACTCCACAGGGGTCATCCTTCTCCCCTTCTGACTGTCCATCCTTTAGGCCAGGATCTGCCAAGAGGCCTACTCAGAAACCAGTCAGAATTTCCCTGTCACTGTCTCCCCACTTTACTCATCTCGTACGGTTCTCCAATCCTTTTGCTTTGTATTGTGAAGACCTGGGTCAACCCACACTGCCTCTCTAGGAGGTTCCATTCCCTCACCTCTGTGATCCTTTCAGCCTCTGCAGCCCCTGGCACACAGTAGGTGCTCAACGGATGAGTGATGTCCTGAAGAGTTGACCTGCACAGGGAACAGCCTTGCGGAATGGTAGGATGGATGGACGGAGGAGTGGAAGGACATCTCAAGGAAAGGGAATAGAAGCACGGAGGTGGAAATGTCCAGGGCAGGGGAAATAACCACATGAATTGAGACTGAGTTCATGAAGGAAGAGGTGAGTCTGAAAAGAAGAAAGTGAAGCCCAGGGTCCAGGAGGGCTTTAACCATTGGGACCCCATTCCCCTCCCAGGGCCGAAGCCCTGGCGAGGGCTCCAGGGTCTGCATCTCCTGACGAGTGGCCTCAAGAAGCTAAGCCCCCTGGCAACTCCCTCTCCCGCCCCCCGCCCACCCTCTCCGCCTACGTTGGCCATCAGAGCCTCGGTAGCTGCCCGAGAGCCTCGCATTGACGCGGGCCCGCGCGTGAGTCAAGCCTGCGTCACGGCGCCCCGCCGCCAGGGTGGCCTTTCGGAAAGCGAGGGAACAGTGCGCGCAGCGCTCCGCCCAGCTCCGTTCCGCACCGCAGAGCCGGCGCGGGCAGGGCGCAGGGAGGGCGGCACTCGGCCCCAGTCTTCGCAGCCCCGCGTGCTCTCTGCCGTGGGACCTGGGTCCCCGCGCCGCTCCCCTGAGCCCCGAGCGCGCGGCGGGCGGGTGCCGGCTTGGGACTGGCGGTGAGGCAGGGAGTGAGGAGCGAGCGGAGTCGCGTGCGCCGCCGCGCAGCTCCGGGTCGCCCCAGCCCCAGCCGGGGGCCTGTGGCCCAGGGGAGGAGCTGTCCGTCCGCGACCCGTCGGGGACCGCAGCTGCTCGGCCGGAGTGCACGGGCCGAGTCTGCGCGACTACCCACGCGTGACAGGTGAGTCGCTGGCCGCGCCCCGCCTGGCTTTACCGGGCCGGCCACTGCAACTTTCCCTGTTCTGGCCCCGCCCCAGCCAGGGAGGGCTGAGAACCAAGGTGCGAGGCGGCGCTGCCCCGGCATCCGCCCGACCCTGCGCTGGTCTCGGGCTCCTCTCGCCGCTCCAGCCGCGGTTGCCTGGCGACGGAGCCCCGGGGCCCGCTCTCCTTCGCGCATCGGGGTGCCCAGCGGCGCACGCACGGGTTGGACACCAGGCTTCAGCTTCTGGTGCTCAGAAGGGCCCAAGAACTCCGGAGGAAATTGGGCTGACCTGCGGAGGCAACCGCCCGCGGAGAACCGGGAGGGGGCCTGCCCAGCCCATCCACGGCTTGAAACTGCGCGCCCTGGGCGCAATTCCATTGGGAGCCTCCTTCGCAGCTGGAGACCCCCAGCCCCAGCCGCTCGGCCTCAGGCCTGTGACCTTGACAGTAACATTGGCAAGCGAAGCAGAACTCTCACGTCCGAGATGAATATTTAATTCTCAGTCCTGGGGCTGGTCCTCGCTGGATTCGGAGCTAGCAGAGAGCCCTTCCTCCCTCGTGGGAAGCGCATCTGGGGAACGGAATGGCTGAGACAGGGGACGTGCGTGGGGTGCCCATCTGGAGGGGGCGCCGTCCTGGCCCGGCGAGAGGCCTCTGCTACATTTGTGCCTGTGTGCGCCGTGTTCTGAAGCGATGCTGAATGCTCGCAGTACTACAGGGAGGGCCGCTCCCCCAGGGGCGCGGCCGCCTTGGAAAGAAGCGTGATGTTTCCTTTTAAAGCCCAGACAGCCCTGTCAGAAATCAAGTTCAGAAATCCCAAGGCCATTCACCTTACAGGACCCAGGCCCTGTCAAGTTGGCTTTAGAAAATATTTTTTGATCCCATTCCTCTCTCCTTTTTTCTTTTTTTTTTCAGAAATACCTTAACAGGCGTTTTGGATTAGATTTCTAACCAGAGCTACCCTTGGGGCAATTCAGCTGTAAACTTGAGGCAGGTGGGGGTGGGTTGGGGCGACAGGGAAGTGGTAATGAGAAAGAAGATTCTTTTCTGGGCATTGTCCTTGTTAACAGGAACTTCAGGAACAAAGACAATCCTGTAATGGCTCCAAAAAAATTCAACCAAAAGTTTAGTTAGCGCCTGTTAAGGCCTTGCTGGACACACTCACTTATGTCTGGAGAACAAGGTCAGAGTGTGTTGAGGTTTACAGTGGGGAGTTCTTGTGTCTCGTTCTGTGCTTACATTATCCCATGGCTCTGTGAGGCAGACCCATCACCTGGGCAGGAAGAGCTTTGCGGTCACACCTGGTTGTCCTTGGCCATGGCTCATCCACAGGGACCATCAGAGGCTTTAGCTCCACTGCCGGATTTTTCTCTAATGGAACATCTGTGGCTAAGTAGGTGGTTGAGTTTCAGCGAATCTCTGCAGCTCAGCCTGGAGGGTGACTCAGTGCAGGAGGCAAATCATGCCCACTAGCTATGATTCGAGTGAGTTTGTTTGGCCTGAGTCACACACAGAGTCGTGTGTCAGCTGTTTGTGAGTTGAATGGAGTTCTTTAGCAGGACTCGTGAGCAGGAATGACCTGAGCCCAAGTGTTTTGGGCAGAGGTGGGCAAGTCCTCTGAGGGAGCTAAGCACAGCTCTGGCTGCTGAGCAAGGGTCCTGGAGCTCTGACTCCATGGGAAGGTGAGCAGGGCCAGGCTGGTCTGGGCAGGGAGATGGGGAGAGGTGAAGGGGAGGGTGAGGAAAGGCTCTGTGATTGAGGTCAAAACTGGGCCCAGTGTTCTGCCATGTGCCAGTGGGGTGACCTTGGGCAAGTCACTTCACCTCGGGAGTCTCAGTTTCCTCACTTGTAAAACAGGGATGCCTATGATATTATTTCTGCCGGCCGGCTTATTTTGAGCCAGGCGCTAGACACAGCAGGTGCTCATTAGATGTTACTTCCCCATCCCTTCCCTTATGGGCCTTAACCAGAGGCAGTTCTTTCTCTCATTGCCCCTGCTCCATCATGAAAGGGGATGTGGGGAGACATGAAGGTTCTGTGCTTCCCATGTGATTAAGAAGGACCCATAACTCAGCTTCACACAGACTTGTTTCCAACCCTCAAGTCTCCCCATGAGACCCTAAATTGGGAAGCCTGATTAAGAGCAGGATTAGTGTTGGGGTAGGGGTGGCGTTCAGCTGTGCTGGGTCTGCTGGCTGCTCTTGGCCACCTGCAACAGCTCTCGGGTGACTCCAGCACAGACCTTGACTCCTTGGGGTTGTTTCTGACTGTGGCCTGATCCCAAGCTGCCGCACCTGCTGGGTGGACTTCAGGGGTCATTTCTCTTTGTTCAGGTCTTGCCATCCTCCTCCCCACCCATTCTATCCATAAAGAATTGAAAGTTACAAGAGAACTGTTCCGGAGAGCTGAGGCTGGCCTCTCCTGGAGAGGAAAGTGAGGTGTATGACTCCTGTTTTCCTGAAGGACCCTGAGTCCCTAGTTTTCTCTGTCTGTAAAATGTCCAGATTTGGTGCTGAGCTAAGATGTGTGTGCCTTAAGAGTGAAGGAAATAAGGGGATCCCCACTGCAGCAAGAAAGAAGCCATGCTGGCTCAGGGGACTCCAATCTGCTACTGGAAGTGTGTGTGTGTGTGTGTGTGTGTGTGCGCGCGCGCGTGCGCGCGTGCATTGCATTCACCATTCATTCTGGAGCCAGTGCCCTCCCCATTGGATCCAGGAGCAAATTCCAAGGATGACAGAAACAGAGATGAAAAGATTCCAGAGAAGCAGGTTCTTTCTGCCTGTGTACCCTCCCTTCCTTTATACTCCTTTTCTGTCCAGGTTTGCTGCAGCAGGACAATTCATCGTTAATCCCTTTAAAGCTGCTAAGATAAGCAGCGGAATAGTTTGAAGGGAAGATGGATTTAAGCTTTACTAGAACTAGCTCTGAGTTATCACTCGCTCCCAGGCTGAGCTACAAGAAGTCCTCACAGCCAAACATCTGGAGCACCAGGATGGGGGAAAAAACAACCTGTCACCTCAGCCCCTGTGTTTCCCTTCCCTGACTGATGTTGCTGGCTGCCAGAGGTCAGAAGCACAGTGCCATAGGTAGAACTGATTGCTAGAGCACTATCCCAAACTCAAGTGGGGCAGTGATCTGTGAGGAAATGCCTACTTTGCATGCTTTTAGGAGGGGCGAGTGCAGTTCTGGATTCCAGTAGCTCACACTGTGCTTGGCACAAATTGATAATATCCAGTTGCTTATTGAGGCTTCTGTGCTGTGCTAAGTGCTTTGTTCCCAGACCATCTCATTTAATCTTCACTACAATCCCAGGAGACAGATATTGCTATCTCCAGTTTACAGATTGTAAAATTTAAGGTTCAGAGAGGTTAAATGATTTGTTCAAGGTCACACAGGCAATGAGTGGCGACCAAAGAATTGGAACTCTATCAGTCCAAACTTCATGTTCCTAACCTCTATGTGATACTTTTCCATAATACATTCTTAGTAAATGCTGACAACCTAGGCATTTGCCCAAACAAGATTGTCTAGAGCTGTAGGTCCAGTTTTTTTTTTAAGTTAGTGCCCCGGGAAAAGGGGAAATGGGCCTGTACTCATTGGAAATTGGTGGAAAACTAACATAACCAAATGTCCAAGGTTTGGGGAATATGGTATTTGGCTCCAGGTGGGTTGAAATCCAGAAAAAGATCCCAGGCTCCATCTTGGTGTTTTCTTGTCCTTTCCCTGCCCTTCTCTTCCTGACCTCTACTGCCCTTGACCTCATTCCCTTAACATTTGTCCAAGCTGGGGATTCGTGTGTAGACCAATGAGAGGAGTCAGAGCCAGGTGGATGTTGCCCTGAGAATTTCTGCATATGCAAAATCAAGGATGGCCACTTGCTGATGGGAGCTTGGTGGATCAGGTGTCTCTGCTGGAGAGTGTATGCCAGGGATTTGTAGCCATTTCTGGTGAGGCCCCAGACCCCAGAGAAAAACTGCGAACACTTCAAGGTTATTACAGCAGCTGCTGGCCGGGCTGCTTGGGGAGATGCCACTTGCCTCTTCCTGCTCTTGTCCCGTGGAGAGCCCACTTTCTCCTCACTCCAAAACTCTGCCACGCGTGTCCGTGGCCGTTCTGGGAAACATGGCACCTGATTCCTCCAGCTTCTCTGTCTCTTCTCTTTCTCTGAAAAATTGCCGTCTCCAGAACAGGTCCATGCTGTCCTAGCCTGCCCATCATCTCCAAACCACCTGAGATCTCAGTGGGGAAGTTCCTGAAGGTGAATAACTGAATGTAAGTATTAATGTTCCTCACTGGCAGTGGACAAAGAGGACTTCCCAGAAACCCTTGCTTCATAGGCAGCCATTTTGTGGAGATAAGTCCTTTGATAATTCTCATTCTCTTCCTCCTCCTCCCGTGAGTGATTCTTAAAACATTGCTCATTTATGGGCAAATCCAGTTTTTTTTTTTTTTTTAATATATAGTTAAACATTCAATATGTACAGAAAATTAACATGTGAGAACATAAGCTGAGATGCAATATGAATTACTGCATACACTTATTCTTATGTTCAGAACCAGGTGTGTTTTGTTAGAGAATAATTCTGGGTCAGGTGAGTCCTAGGCTACCTGAGTCTCCAACTAGGGAGTTGAGGCACAAAGCCCTGTCCATTCTGTGTCCTCTTGTGGAGTGGGAGTGAGGCACACATAGAGTCAGGGGAGTGAGTACACCAGCTCACAGCTCATTAGCTGCAGTTGTCCCACTGAGCTGCCACTCTGCCTTCCCGAGCCTACCTAGCAGTTTAATTTGAAGATAACAAGTTGCCTGTCACTGTACGCCATCGTTTCTATTTACTGGTTTAATTAGAATTTCTGCTGGATTCTGCGTACCACTAATTTACCACCTTCTATTTTGCTTACAAATGGAATTCACTGGTCCACACCCCAAAATTCTGCTGGTTACATTTTTCTTTAATTACAAGATTCCTGGGTTCCTGAGGCTTTAAATCCCACACCAGCTCTAAATGGAGCAGAAGCAATGTTTGCTAAAACTACCTTGCAAGAGGAATGAATAGTCACTCCATAGGGTGGTTAAAGAATGTACTGCGAAGTGAGTATTCATTGAGGACATGGGTCTGCCTTCCTTTGCCCAGATCTAAAGGAAGAAGAGCAGATGTTCTGTACTACGTGCGCAACCTGGGGCTGGCTCTCAGAATGACCGGGTGGGCGCTGTCCATGGTCCTGCCACACCACAGGGGCCATCTGCCTGCTAGTAATTTGGGACTCCAAAGAACAGCTGGAAGGAATCTCCTTGACCAGTTCCCCAAATTGCTTTATATTGTGAGTTTTGGAAGAGAACTCGGTCAAGTGAGGAAGATCCTGATCTCTGGGAGAAATGGTGGTAGATGGGTTCAGTCCACGGTTGACTTCCTGAATATATCATTTTGCAAGGCTGCATGGAGCACTGCAGAACTTCCCAACCAGTGCTACAGATGGGTAACACGTGGCCCAGAAATAATGATGCCCTCATTCCTTGGAGTAGCTTGGGATGACCTAGCATGGTGGTGTCCCCTCCATGTACCCCAGTGTGCCATGCTAGTGTTATTTTCTGTGTCATGACATGCAAAAGATTGGAACGTACCAGTATGTCAGAAAGAAAATAGCTACAGTTTGGTAGATGACAGTCTGAATCCCTGCTCTTCTATTGTATGGCTGGGTAATCTTGTACGTGATAGAGGCTTCTTTGTCTTGAAGATAAGAATTGTATTTTATCTCAAGTTGTTGTGAGGATAAATAACATATGTAAGCACAGTGGGTCACTTGTGGCTTGTCCCAGTAGGACACTTTTCTGTCCAACACTCTACGAAGCTGCACTGAAGGCTGGTGAGGAAAGAGACATAAACCTTTCTCATTTTCAGGAAAGAGACATCATGTTGGGACTGTAATTAAGGGTTTCTGATCACTATTCCTTCAAGAGCTCTTCAGCAGTCCGTTTGGTAACTCAGGTAATTGGACACCCTTGGTTCCCTCTGTCTCTTTCTGAGACAACAGAAAATAGTGGTTTTAAGACAATCCAGGTCAGATGATTTTTGGCAGATGCCGTGAGGAGTCATCTGTCCCCATGGTGGTCCCACCATGAATGAGGAAAGAAGGGAATGAGGCTTTCATTAGTTGTTCCTGGACTTTTATATGCATATCTGGTCTTTAAAATTTTTCTTTTTCCAAACTGGTATACTCTCATGGGTCCTTTATCTGTCTGAGACCTGGTGTGCCCTTCAGCACCTCAGGTCCTCAGTTTCCCTTTCTCTTCAAAACTCAAGTCTCATCAACAGCCTGATCTACATCATCAATATTGCTTACCTACCGTCCCTGTTTCTTCGCTTGTCCTACCAGCAGCCATTGATCCCTATAAAAATAGTCAGGTCAGGCGAGGCACGTTGGTTCATACCTGTAATCACAGCACTTTGGGAGGCCGAGATGGGTAAATCACGAGGTCAGGAGATCCAGACCATCATTGCCAACATGGTGAAACCCCGTCTCTATTAAAAATACAAAAATTAGCCAGGTGTGGTGGCCTGTGTCTGTAATCCCAGCTATTCAGGAGGCTGAGGCAGGAGAATTGCTTGAACCCGGGAGGCGGAGGTTGCAGTGAGCTGAGATTGCGCCACTGCACTCCAGCCTGGGCAACAGAGCAAGGCTCCATCTAAAAATAAATAAATAAATAAAAATAAAAATAGTCAGGTCACGTTACTCCCCTGCTTGAAAACCTCCAATAGCTTCCTATTAGCCTTGAAAGAAAACCCTAACTCCTTTCCATGCTCCATGAGTCCTGCCTGCTCTGAACACTCACTGTCTTCCTAGCCCAGCACCTCCCACTCTTCTGTTGTTCAGGGTGCTCTAGGCACATGGCCGTCTGTCTGTTCCTTGTACTCACCAGGCATTCAGGTCCTGCCTCAGGGCATTTGCACTTTCTGTTCCCTCTGCTCTGAATGCTTTCCCAGGACATCCACATGGCCCACTCTCTCACTCTGTTCAAGTCTTTATGTCATTTTATCGGAGCACGCTTCCTTCGCCCTATCTCTGTTGCAGCATTCCTGCTGTGCTCCACCCCCTCATACTCTATACTGTATATGCTTATTTGATATACTTATATATACTATCAGATATAGTGTATGTTTTTATGTACACTATAAATTATATATTTGTCTGATTTCTATTTGTCCCTCTGCACTAGAATATAAATCCCATGGGGCAGGGACATTATTTGCTCTGTTCTCTGTTGCACTAGAACAGGGCCTAGCATGTAATGTTCAGCAAATATTTGTTGAGAGAAGTAAAGGAAAGGAAGGAGGGAAAAAGATTTAAAAAACAGCAAGAGGAATATTTTAAAATCCCATATTTTAGCAGTACCTCTAGTTTATAGAAGTCGCAGGGCTCTATTCTCCTTCCAGGCCAAAAGGCGAGTAGAAGTCGGAGAACTGAGCCCCAGCATCCCCTGTCAGCCCACATCCTTGGGCTGTCCACGTGCATGTCCCACCCAGCTCCAGGGCATTGTGGTATGTGGGTGAGTATGCCTTGATTCCTGGCTAAGCCCATTTCCCACATGTTCTCACGTGAAGGTGGTAGCTGGCATGGTTGATGGCATGCCCCTGAGGGCCTGGCCTGAGTTGAGCACAACTCTTGTGTTACCTCATTTTATACTCATGACAACCCCACGAGGTGTAGCATCCTTCATTCCTATCTCTTCGAGTCCAGAAAGTAAAGCCAAGAGGGGTTGTGTACTTTCCCAAAGACTAACATCTCATAAATGGCAGAGCAGGACTTTAGGTTTTCCTGGCTCTGAAACCCATGATAGCATTGAGGTTGAGAGTCAGGCTCCAGGGTCAGTCTGTCAGTGCAGATCCAGGGGCTTTGGATGACTTGCCTTATTTCATCAATTCCAAAATGCGTATTTTTGCACATTACCACATCGTAAAATCAGGACATGACATGCGATCAATAGCTGTTTCAACATGGCTGTGGGTCTATGACAGCTCACCCTAGTTGGGTAGAAACCTTCGATGGATCCTTTCTGGTAAGTTCAAGAAAGTGCTAGCATCACAGGATCCTAGATTCAATGAAATATAGGTAATTATCCCTCTGAGCTTCCATATCTTCATTCGTAAAATGGGAATAACAATGGTATCTACCTGATATAATTACTGGCAGGATTAAAGGGGCTAATATCTGTTTGGTGCTCAGCATGGTGGTTGCCACAGAGATGGGACTCAAGAATTATGGCCTATGTGCTATGTTATCATTGTTATTATTACTACACCCCACTCTGCCTTCAGAAGTTCCCCTAGTGGATCCCTTAGCACCTGAATTCCAGTAAAGAGAGAATGCATCGGTTGGTGGGGGGTGGGTCCTGGGGCTGCTCTTGTTTACATGCACACAGAGCATGCGTTCTCCCACGTGAGATGGTAAAATGGAACCACAAGATCTGTTTGCACTGGCCACACCCCCGTTTTTCAGTGCCAGTTCCTCCCCCTCTGGACCATCTGCCCCCTTTCCTGCTTCCCTTCCTTCTTGACTAAGAAAACAAGATAGCGACTAAAGAGAACAGACTCGGCAAATGCAACAGGAAGGTAAGAAAGGGCTGCAGAAGGTGCCACTGGCTCCTCAGCTAGATTTCTTGTTTGGAATGGTCCCACAAGTCCAAGCCATGCTGTGCCCACCCAAAGATGATTTCCCTGAGGTGAGGATGGATTCTGTCTACAAAGTAGGGAAGGTACAGCACAAAGACTGGCTCTTCTGAAAGTGGCAAAAAGTCACAAAGGGATGGCCAGGTTTCTTAGTGTATCCTGGCTTTCAAACTGTCACTTGGGGCATCCTTGGGGCATGATATGGTCTTGGCATCAGAATATCGCATCAGGAAATGGAAAAAACTGGAAGCTGGAAAAACACATCAGACTCCAGAAACTTTGGGGAGTTCAAAAATGGATCAATTCATTTATGCACTCATTCAATTCAATAATGTCATATTTATCATGCTCATATTATAATAAGATACCAGAATTTGGCCTTGCAGAAGCAAAAATGGTGTCAATTGAGGTATGAAATGGAAGACCAAAACACAAACCCAACAAATCTGTGAAATGGAGTAAAAAAAATCACCACTCTGTTCATTTGACTACTCAGTGAGCTTTTGTTTCTCTTTCTCCTTCCATCCATGTGGCAACCAGATGCAGCTGGTAGGTAAGCAGGCAAGCACCGCTCCTTATTTTACAGATGGCTTCCAACTCTTGGGGCTCTCCCCATGTGTGCTACAGGGATGCACCAGATTAGAGTCCCCCTGGCTGGGACATGCAGACTTCCGGTAGATTCAAATGTCTCTCTAGTCACTGCTGTTAGTGTTTTACCCTACCTCTTTGTTTCAAAGGTGAGGCCGTAGTAAGATTTCTACATGAGAAGCAGGTTGTTGTGAGAGGATTGGAAGGCAGGGACGCTGGAACACCTGTAAATACCATGTTGTGCCCACAGATAATCTGTGTGTGTGAGGCACTGGGTGGGTAGGAGCAGTGAAGGGTGGGCACAAAGCTGAATGCACCTTTGATCCTGCCTCGAGGAGCTTGCTGTTTAGAAAAGGGATCAGGCCTAATGACAACTGGTTGTACCAGACAGCCAAATAGTAAAATAGTGTAAAAGAGTGTTACGAGGAGTGTGCTGAGAAGGGCAGAGCATTAATGCTCACTCATAGACTCGCAGGAGCTGTCATAAAGGCGAGGGGACCTAGAAGGCTTCAGCTGTCAGGGGATGGGAAGTGGTTAGTCTAGAGTGAGTGGTGAGTGGGCTGGGAGGAAGTGGAAGCTGAGGCCCAGGAGATAGAGCGGGTCCAAATGCCTTGGAAAGGGCCTTGGGCTCCCTTCAGTAGGCAGTGGGAGTGGGGCGGCGTGGCATTTCCAGAAGATGCCACCGAAGGCAATGTGTAGGATGCTGGTGGGGAAAGTGAGCTGGGAGCCTGCTGCAGGCATCTAGCCAGAGAGCAGGCTTGAACTAGAGCAGGGGGGTGGGAAGAGGACAGAGCTGAACACACTGACAGGACTTGTGACCTGGGTGGGGGTGGAGGAAAGAGAGGTCAAGAAGGGTGTGGGGTCCCTGCCTGTGTCCTGGGCCAGAACATCCAGGGGCAGAAGCCTCCAAGTCAAGGCCAGGCTCTGTCAGGAGCAGTTTGCCCCAGGTGACTGTCAGAGGTTTTAATAAAACAATTAAAAATAATTTGTGTCTTTGATAACAGTCCGGCCTGTTTTGGGCTCAGTAAAAGCTCAGAGGCTCTGAGGTAATTAGGAGAACAGTTTGGGCCACAACTGCCTGTCATGAAGAAACCAGGAAGCTGCCCAGCATTCTCTGACATGGCTCCTACTCACTGCCGAGTCTACCTGAGTTAGATGTTGGCTTTGAGGTCCTGAGTAGGGACCACTTCCACTGCTCTCCTCTTCTTGGGGGCTCTTCAGGGTGCCTGTTGGAACACCCTGAAGAGGTGCTTTTTAAGGATGTGCTTGGCCACAGACACTCTTTACAGAGCCACAAGACCCAAGGGTAGCAGTGTCAGGAGCACGGGCAGGGGCTGGGCAGGGTGGGCCTGTGGTGTCTGTGGTCGTTGTAGTTAGGTGACTGCCTGCTTCCCCAAATTGGTGGCTCCCCACTCACCTCCCCTGGGGAGTCTAACTCGGAAAGTAAATGATTCTCTTTGTGCTTTGAGTTACCTGAACCTCCCTAGCAAGAAACACCCCAGGCCCAGGAGGCGGGTGCTCAGGGAGCTGCCTTCATCATCACAGAACGGCACCTCTTCTCTTCTCCTCCATGGCTGCTGTCGGCTCCAGGCTTTGTCCTGGTGCCAGGGTGAGAGCAGCTACCCCCCACCACCTTGAGCTAATTGCCGGATGGTGTGCTTGAAAAATTTTCATGGAGACCTCACCCCTCTGGCAGGAGATATTTTTACCTGTCTGCCTCCCAGTCACACTATTTTTTCTCCTTTCAAGAAGATTCGCAGTTCACTTGCTCCGACCTGTTTCTCTCGCAGGAGCTATTCTGAGCTGCAAGCCACCTCTGTTGCTAAGTGACAAGCTGGCACCGAGGGCTTGCTCGGCACTCGCGCCCCTCTGCGCTGTGCTTTCAGGGATGGAGGCACTCCTTTCAGAGAGTACCTTGCAGCTTCATCATCCGACGTGTTGCTCATGAAAATCACTTCACAACCCACCCCAGCTACTACGGGGGGATAATTAGAATACAGCTGGGCTGTCTGTCACCACATCTCTACCATGCTCCAGTGGGCTCTCAGCTGATGGAGGGCGGCAGGGCAGACAGAACTTACCTTTCGCATCCATTGTTACAGGTGCCTGGGGCAGGTGGCTCCTTGCTCACACACACAAGCAGGAGGGACTCTCAGTGGATATATGCTAGAGCTGAAAGGGGTCTTGGAGGCCGTCCGTGCCAACCCATTTTACACACAGGAAAACTGAGGTCTGGGGAAATTAGGGCAATGGTACCAGTTTGCACAGTAGGTTGGTCGATCCCAGTACCTAGCTGGCCTGCTGATGTCTGGATTGTGGCTGGTTCCATGAGATGCATGGATATGGAAAGAGAGGGATCGCCCCTCTCAGGGTCCTTCTCTGATCCTGATGCTCCTCACAGACAAGGCTTTGGGGTCATTGGCTGGGTACACTTTGGATTTCCAGGCCCTGCCTGCTGTAAAAGCTGACCTTTCACTGGCACCTGGCTTCAGGGAACTGGGGGTGGGGCAGGGAGGGTTGTTCCAAGTCACTGCCTCCACTGGGGTATGAATTGAATGAGAGCTAAAGAAACAGTACCATTTGTGAGCGCCTCTTGGGTGCTGGCAGGGTTCTAAGACCAGTACAATGTATCCTCCTCACAGTACAGTGAGGTAGGCACCACTGGCACCCTCCCTTGACATATGAGGAAACTGCAGCTCAGGGAGGCTAGAAAAGTTGCCCAGGCCAGGTGGCTGGCACGCAGTGAGCCAGGGTTGGAACCCAGGCCGTCTTACTCCTGAGCAGGATCACCAACCCATATTGTAAAAAATAAAAAATGGTTTTAAGTGGTCTCAAGCTATTCCAAACATGAGGTACATTTTAATAACAATAATGCTTAACTTTTACTACAGGCCTCGTTTTTTTTTTTTTTTTTTTTTTATTGAGACGGAGTCTCGCTCTGTCACCCAGGCTGGAGTGCAGTGGCCAGATCTCAGCTCACTGCAAGCTCCGCCTCCCGGGTTTACACCATTCTCCTGCCTCAGCCTCCCGAGTAGCTGGGACTACAGGCGCCCACGACCTCGCCCGGCTAGATTTTTGTATTTTTTAGTAGAGACGGGGTTTCACCATGTTAGCCAGGATGGTCTCGATCTCCTGACCTCGTGATCCACCCGTCTCGGCCTCCCAAAGTGCTGGGATGACAGGCTTGAGCCACCGCGCCCGGCCCCTCGTTTTTATTAATAATAATATTGCTGGTCTTTCGGATCCAAGCTGGGAGCTGTGGGACCTTTGTCTGGCTTTCTTTGACACTGGGGTGTGGTATGTGGTAGGACTTTCTAGGGGCTGCCCTAGGTGGACACCAGTTCTGGAGAAGAAAGTGGGCATTGCTGAGGTGGTGCAGGATGCTTCTCTCCACCCTCCTCCGTTCCCACGGTCAGCTCTCTTTGGCCTTTCTTGAGAAGAAATGGGATTGATGGGATCAAATATCAATATGGGGACTTACATATTTTTTAAATGTGTAAAGGTAAACAATGCAAGACTTCCAGGCAGTGGCTGCTACCATTTGGGTCCTTTCTGTGTGCCAAGCTCTGTGCCAGGCACTCTGTGTATGGCCGCTCCTTGGACCCTCACAGCAGCCCTCCCTGGGAGATGAGAGGCGTCATTAAATGCAACCTTTTCACCCATGAGGAGACGGATGCTCACATAATTAAAGTGCTGTGTCCAAGAGCACACAGCTAGTGTGTGGCCAAGGCCTCAGGGCTGCCCACCTCCCTCAGAGCATCAGTCCCAGTCCTCACACACAGCACAGCCATGCTCCTCCCTCCCCAGCGCACTTCTCCCTGTCTCTGCCTCTCATTCTGCCCTGCGGCTCTGGCCACCTTGCTGTTCCTGGAATTCCCAGACTGCTTCCTTTTTGGGAGCTTTGTGTCTGCTGTTCACTCTGCCAATGCTCTTTCCTGTTATTCATGCCTCTGCTCAAATGTCACCTCCTCAGAGATGCCCTTCCTGACTGCCCCCCCAATCCCCGCATCCAGCATAAAAGAGCTGCCTGCCAGCTTGCTCCACCCCTCTGGTGTGATTTTCTTTACAGCGTGTATCACCCCTGGCCATTATATTACACATCGATTTCTTTAGTATTTGGCCCTTCCACATGAAATGCAAACTCCACAAGAGGAGACATTTTGCCTGTTTTCTTTGCTGCTGTATCCCTCACCTAGAACAGAGGCTGGCATATAGGAGGCACTCAGGAAATGTATGTCAGGTGAGTGAGTGAGTGAATGAACTCTCAATTCCAGGCCTGTCCAGCTTCACAGCCCATGCCTCACACCCACACCCAGTGGTCTTTTCCCTGTGTCCCCCACCCCTACTGAGACTGACTCTGTCCCAGACAAGGCTCTGGTCAGGGTGTTAGGAGAACCTGAGTACCTTCGGTCAATTCAGTTCCCCTCTCTGGGCCTCAGTTTCCTCAGAGATAAAATGGGAACATTGAGCCAGACAATTGCTAGGACCCTTAAGCTTTAATTTCTGAGTCTGACCCTGCTGTCACCTGGGCATATTCACTGGACACAGAGGGTTCCAGTCATGACTGCAGCCCAGCCCAGTGCCTCAGCCTGGAGGTTTGTACAAGCCCTTTGCATCCTGCAGACCTAATGGCACAGGAGTCCTTGGGTCCCCATCCCTCAGTGTGGGATGCACATGGCATCAGTGACATCTTGGGAAAAAGGAGGAAGCTCATGTTAGCTGATGCTCTGTGGTTGCCGGATGCTGCTGTAGGTATCCTTCTCTGGTTTACCAGAATGTCCTTGAGTCCTCCTTGTTTAAAATGATGCTTTTTTTTCCTCCCAGCCCTTTCTCATCTTGGTGACCGAAGCTGCCATTCACTAGGCTATTTATGGAGAAACATGTGCTCCAATTGGTCAGCAGCAAGATAAATTCTGCAGACTTGCAGGAAACCCCCTTGGTTTTCTCTAGCTGTGGCTTGATGATCAGTAAATCATACCTAATGCACTGCAGATTGCTCTGCTCAAACCCTGCTGTAGGCAGAGCAGCCGAAGACAGGCTCTGAGCCAAGGAACCCTAGTGATTGTAGGCTCCAGAGGGACCCCCACCCTCTTTCCAGATCTCATCTTTCGTAACAGCTCGGGATGTAAGCTGTAGGGGAGGGGGAGATGCCTTGACAAGCAGCCATTTCTCTGTTTGCACGCCCTGCAGACGGGGGACCTGCTGAGTGAGGAGAGGAGCCCATGCTGGCAGCCCAGGCAAGGACACAGGCCTCTCCATTGCGTAACTCCTAGGGCCGCACTTCACTTGTGTAGCACGAGCAACACGGCAGCCCTGGGGGGAGGCTGAGGGCTGAAAGTTCTATAGATGCACAAGTGCCACCCATGGGGCACCCTTCTTGACACAATGGAGTGTTCAACTTACCCGCTGTGAAGTGAGTCCCAGCAGAGAGCTTCTTATAGGGAATTCTGTGGTCCTCTAACCAGGCTGGCCCTGTCTATTCTTGAGGTGTGAGGGGGCAGTCACTAAAGACTCACTGTCCCCTTGGAAGAGGAGGGTAGCAGGTGTCACCTGCTAATGTGGTCCAAGACCTGGCCTAGGGAGGGCTAGCCAACCCCATAAACCTCCCAGCTTCCTTACATGTGTAACAGGGCCTGGCTGGCAGGTCTCCTTGATAGTCAGGCCTTGGCTGTGGTCAGCCAGGAGGTCTGGGTTGAGGCTGGCAGGAAGGACAGGCCTGGCCCTTGTACTGCACAGCAACCTTGCCTGTGCCGTTCAGGTGGCACGCACCTACGAGGAGAACAAACAGGGAGCCCGGCTTCCAGAGGCAGCTCTTTCCCTTAATAAAGTAATTACAGAGCTGGGTAAGTTACATCCCTAGAAAGATGCAGGGCAACTGCAGGCTGGGGTGTGTATGTTTAATTTTAAATCCTCCAACCTTCCCTTAATGAGGGGGTGCCTTCAAATGTAACAGAATGGTGGAATTCTTCAAAGGCTTCATTTTCTTGGTGCTTTATTTCTTTAAGGGAAAGCATGAAAGACAAATGAGGACTGGCAGGAGCAGGGGAGGGTTTTGCCTCCCCCGCCCGTGTTGTGCAGACATTATCTGCTGTAAAACTGTCGCCGAAGGATGGAGAACCAGCTCTTGGCTGCAGAAGTCCTCAGATAATGTCAGTGCTGAGCAATGACCCAAGATTCGTTGGCACTGAGCAAACAGCTCTTGGCTTCTGGTGCCAGAATCTTTAGCGGAGCCTGGTCAGCCACTCCGGCCAGGGGAATGGAGATACCGTAGGCACTGGTGTCCAGGGGCCCCACGGTGATGGCTCCAGAGCGCTTTTTTTTTTTTTTTCAAGTGTTAATATCCCTTTTAATCACCTGGGGATCCTGTAAAAAGGCAGAGATTGATTCAGGAGGTCTGGTGCAAGCCTGAAATGCCGCATTTCTAACCAGTTCCTGATATAATCCCTGCATTTTGAATGAAAAGGCCCTAAGGAAGGCAGGCACTGGCTTCCATGGCTCCCACCAGGTGGTTTTGGCTAAGCAGAATACCTGGATGGGCCTCCAAAGGGGCTTGAGCACTCTAAGCTCTGCAGTACAGAAGAGAGAAATGTCTTCACAGATAACGCTCTACTTGGGTTTGGCGTATGGCTTTGCCTATTTTGCCCCTTTAGGTTTACTTTTCAAATAATGCTCGGGTAAAGCCTGTGGAGAAACTGAGTCTGTAGGCCTTGAGCTCCTCACCGGGCAGCCCCTGATGGGGAGGGAAGGCAAGCTCAGTATTTGAGGCCCTTGACCTGCCTCAGAGTGTGATGGGGAGTTGATTCGGGTTGTGTCCACGTTGGGCTCCTCAGCTTCCTGGTGTGGTCAGATAATCCTCTCCTGCTCTCTTGGTTTCCTAGGCCCCTGGATGAGAAGGAGCTGATAGCAGCTGAATTCCATCTTCTCTGTGTGCTGGGGAGCAGGGCTACACGGCCCAGGTGGCATCCATGCCGAAGAACAGCAAAGTGACCCAGCGTGAGCACAGTAGTGAGCATGTCACTGAGTCGGTGGCCGACCTGCTGGCCCTCGAGGAGCCTGTGGACTATAAGCAGAGCGTACTGAATGTGGCTGGCGAGGCAGGCGGCAAGCAGAAGGCAGTGGAGGAGGAGCTGGACGCAGAGGACCGGCCGGCCTGGAACAGTAAGCTGCAGTACATCCTGGCCCAGATTGGCTTCTCTGTGGGCCTCGGCAACATCTGGCGGTTCCCCTACCTGTGCCAGAAAAATGGAGGAGGTAAGAGACGGCTATGCCTGCATCAGGGGTCCCCTGCAAATAGGCCGGGCTGAGGGGTGAAAAAGAACACCCCTTTGCTGAGGCAGAACCGGAGCCCTTGTAGGTTGGAGCTCAGGGTTCCAGAGTAAGATGCCCCAGGAATAGCTATAATGATGGTTAGTAGCTACCAAGAGACTACAGGACACGATAAGAAAGTGGGCTCTGGCTCCAGACTGCCTGGGTTCAGATTCCAGCCCTGCCAATCAAATTTTGGACCTCCTACAAATTGCTTAACCTCTCTGTGCCTCATCTGCAAAATGAGAATAATAGCAGTTCCTGCCTCACGGGATAGTTGGGAGGATTAAACGAGCTTTACATGCAGAATGGGCAACACACGGCCAGACACGGTAAGGGGCACCTGTTGGCCATTATTATAAATGCTTACGAGGTGCTAGGCACTGTTCTAAGGGCTTAATGGATATTAGGGCTAAGTGCCTGAAGCTGTGATATTTGAGCATCTTAGAACAACCAAAGCACCAATTTTATGTGATTCAACCATCGAATCTTCCCAACAGCCTTATATAAAGGAGTTGTTAGCATCTTTGTTTTAGAGACCACAATACTGAGGCACAAATTGGTTAGATAACTTGTTCAATGTTGTGTGTGACCAAGGTTACAGCTAGTGATAAAGTCAGGATTCAAACCTGGACAGGCTTGCCCAGATCCTGGGCACTTAGCCTCCACACCTACTGCCTCCGGGTAAGAGGGGCCTTCACACTGTCCCCTAGGCTTGAATCCCTCTTGAGGATGTTGCCCCTGGTATCAAACCACTACCACCACTTCCAGCCCCCAGGAATTGTCCAAAGGCAGCTTTTCCTGAAACCAGGGATCAACTAACTAAAAATAAAGAAAACCCAATAGGCTGGAAACAAAGAGATTTGCAAGCCCAGACCTCTGGTCCTGAGAAAGTCAACTAGCGAGAGCTCTTGTGTTCCTGAGTCCCGGTGCCTGGCGTGGCATGCTCCAGCCCGTTGGGTGGCCCCACCTTGGCGGGCATTTTACCCCAGCTCCTTCCTTCCTTCCTTGGTTGTGGAACTCTTGCCATGTAGCCTCTTCCAAAGACGCAGTCCCCTCCTCTCCAGGATTCACCTTTCCCTAGTTCAGAAGGCCACGTTTGACTGGGAGGCTTCTCCTCCTTTCCAGTTCCTTTTGAAGGGCAGGGAGTGAGAATGCCCACCTGAACTCTCGTGATTGAATTAGGCCAAAGGCTTCCATCTTTCCCCCATAGCAAGCTATATTAGCTGCATAGTCTCCTTGCTTGAAAGATCTTTTTTACTTTTTAATAAGTAGCTGTCGATCAGAGCTTGTGGCCTGCATGGCATGATAACTGAGGTGATATAAGACTAGCCCAAAGCAAAGATATAAAAGTGTATATGGTTTCCTTATGTACTGTGAGATGTTGAGAAGAGCTCCAAGGTGCCTAAAATGACTTCAAAGGATATGTGGCATTGGAGGACTTAGCTGGGAATCTCTAACCTTGTTCTTTCTAGCTTAGATGATCAGTTCTGCCTGGGCACTTGGTGATGAATTAGAGTCCCTTTCTATGCCACACACAAGCACTCACACCCAGGGCGGTGTTCTTGCCACAGTCTGACTGTTCACAATGACACCAGTCACCATGGCACCAGACATAAAGAACTACCCTAGAGGAAAAGCATTGTCAATTCTCAGAATTCTGAGCTTTCCATTCCACATTCCTGCCTTCCTTTTTCTATCTTCTCTGATTCCTGCAATCCCTTTTTATCTCTACCTTTAACTGTCCCGTATTTTTACAGGTTTTTGTTTGTTTGTTTGTTTGTTTGTTGAGACGGAGTCTATAGCAAGTCGTCTTAAATATTTTTTAGGAGGAGGCAAATTATCACAGGAAGAAGAGAGCTGTTTGGTCTGAGAGTTGAGTCTGTGCTTTTGAGCCATAGTCGATCTAATCAAACTTTGCATAGTTCTGGACAGAAACTCTGGAACACTCTCCTTAGCTCCACAAAATGTTGACATCTTCCTAGTTTGCTTTTCCTTCTGTTTATTTTTATGAGAAAAAGGCAAGTGTTCAACCATTGCTTACTATGGGTAAGCCACTCATTCAATCTTTGCAACAGCCCTGTGTGATAGGTGTTGGGTCAAAGCTTATGAAATGGCCATTTTTGTAAGTCAAAAATGGCCAAATATCAGCAATTTTATACGTAACATTTTCATCCTCTTCAACCAGATGAGAAAACAGCAGCACAGAAAGATCAAATATTTTCCCAAAGTTGCATAGCTAGTAAGTCATTAAAACCAGGAGGTCTGACTTCAGGACCTGGCTCTTACCACCAAGATGGTCTTTTAAACCCCAGGAATAACCTCAGGGTTTGCCAGAAGTGAGACTTAGAATACTGACCGAGGCATAGATGACAAGAGATCCAGAAGGCCTCAGAGATCCTGGATCCTGGCCCTGTCCTGATAAATCTCCTAACATCCTGAACAGTGCTCTCCGCTATTTGGATGAACAACTTGAGGCTCCCAAAAGCTGCTGAAACATGAAAGGAAATCCAGTTGTGTCCCCAGGTTGTATTTTCTAAGGTGGAAGAGGGTGCCGTTGCATTTTCAAGTGATTGCAACAAAGGTTGATATGAAAAAGTACCTCTGATTAACCACAAATTCTGCCTATCTTGACCGTGGCCCCCTGAGCACTCTGGTTAGTTTAGGCCTTGGAGTGGTAGAGAGACCTGTAGTCAACTCAGGCTGGCAGCCTGCCTGAGGTGGACAGAGCCTGGATGGTGAGGGGCCAGTACCTTGTCTTTGCACTCCCACCTCTGTCACTCTTTGGCAGCAGTTACCTGGAGGCTTGCCCTGATTCTTTGGGGAGAAAAAAGAGGCATCCATAGAAGGTGCCAACCCATTTTGCAGACACCCTGAAACTCACCTGCCTGCACATCTCGCCCCACCCAGAACACTGGGGCGAAATATAAAACCAGTGAGGCTGTCTCCCTTTGCCCTCCTGCAGCAGATCACTTAGCTCCTCTTCCATTTCCCCACACCCAAGACCAAGAGACTGAGTTAAAGACAGACCCAGGGGTCTAAGCATGTGGCCCTTTGGGCCCTCTCTCCTTTGAGCACCATGATGGGACTGCTTGCTAGTGACGAGTTGAATGTATGTGTGCATCTAGTGAGTGAGATGCTGTCCTATAAAGCTCGGTGGGTTGCCTCCCCAGAAGGCTTTCCTGATTAGCTCCATTGGACCCTGGCCCCTTCCTCAGCATGTATGTGCTTGGTTGGCCTGTGTGACTAGTCTGTGGGGTGTGTGTGTGTGTATACACATGCGTGCTCATATTGCTCATGTGACTCTGCCTGCCTCCCTGGCAGATCGTGAACTGTTCTAGGATGGTGTCTGTGCCTTGTTACTCCACTGTCCCCCCGCTGCATGTGCATGGCACAGAGTGGACCTGCAGTAAATAATTATTGCCAAGTGGCAGAATTTGTGCCTAGGAGATGCCCGATTGCCAATGTTCATTGGCAGATTGGGCACGTGTTGGTGAATATGTGGGATGTTATGTTATGGGGGCAGAGCAGTGTATCTGGGGGCTTCTGAAGGCTCTCTACTGGCAAGGCTTAGTCAGAGAGTGCTGGGTGACCATCAGGGCCCTGGTGACTGGGGCTGGCCTGACAGTGTTTGACAGATAGGCAGGGCCTTGCTAACAGGACTAGGTTGTTGGCACAGCTCTCAGCAGGGTGCACTCGTCTGTGTCCAGACATGGTTTTAATTCTCCTGCTAAATGCCCTGTCACTTGGAATTGAGATTGTTTCTGCAGTGAGGCCCAGGACAGGACAGCAAGATTAATTTATCATCTGGAATCTTTAGCGAGACCCATTCTATCCTTTATGATCCTCCTGGCCACGCTTTTCTGAACTGCTAATTTCTCTCCCGTTCCTCTCAATTAGCTGGAGATTAATGGCAAAGCTGGTCAGACCCCCCTCTCCCTGGAGAGCTTCCAAGCTCTGCTTCCCTGGAGCTGCCCAGTCTGCTACATCGGCATCTGGTTCAGACTCTGGGAAGGCTGCACCCAGTGTCTGCGCGTCTGGGGGCAAGTAAGCCCCCATGCCATCTGGGGCTGCTTCTCTGTGGGCAGCAGGGGGTGTGAACAGGTGTCCACGGAGCACCTCATGAGGTGAGTGTGTCTGCTGCTTGTGACTTGGCATGTGGATTCTGGAGAGGCAGTGCAATGTCTGTGTGTTTCTGAACCTAGCCTTGTGAGTTGACATACATACACTTCCTGCCTTAGTGTTTCAGGTCAGGGGAGCCAAGGGGGAGAAGGTGGGTCTGGGTGGGCTGCTGTGTGGTAGGCCACACGTATGGCCAGATCATTCACGGAGGAGCACCGGGACTGGTGATAACTTGCGGATGACCAGAGATGCGGCTGAGACTAGAGGACAAGGCTGCGGTGCCTTCCCTCACTCTGCTGCCGTGCTCCAGAGCCCCTCTGCCATCCCTCTGCTCTCCCTGCAGGTGCTTACCTGGTGCCCTACCTGGTGCTGCTGATCATCATCGGCATCCCCCTCTTCTTCCTAGAGCTGGCCGTGGGCCAGAGGATCCGCCGCGGCAGCATTGGTGTGTGGCACTATGTGTGTCCCCGCCTGGGGGGCATCGGCTTCTCCAGCTGCATAGTGAGTCAAGGGCTGGGGCAGGCACTGAGCGGGAGGCAGGGGGCTGCTCCTGGGCATTGGAGAGGAGGTCACTGAGTTTCCAGGCCAGAGTCCTACGTCAGGAGAAGGGCAGGGAGGGGGATCCTCAACATGGGAATTACTCACAGCTGGGGTTCCAGGACCCCAGTCACCATGTTTCCTAAACTGAAAGTCGACCACATTGCCTGCAACAGCGTGGAAGATTTGCCACTGGTGCTAAGGAGGAAAAGCTGGGATATATTCACGTGGGCCGCCTGGGACAGCTCAGCCAGAGTTCTCTGGGGACACATGGACTAGCCCAGATGCCCTTCTCTGCTTACCAGTCCCTCAGCTCTCCATGAGGGAGGTCCGTCCTCTTTCCTTAGTCAAAGAGTATTTTAATCAGGCAAGTAGCGAGCTCGGGAAAGGGCAGGCCTGGGGCTCTGGGTCTCCTTGCCATTTTGCTGTGCCAAAGAGCAGAGCTGGAGAACTCACACAGGCAACTTAAGGTCAACCCAAGGCAGGTGAGGCTTTGGAACAGGGAGAGACAGGGAGACTCTCGTGGCCCTGGATGGAGAACTTTGTGAGGTCTCCAGGCTCATCCACAAGGCTACAGACGAGACCCTGCTCAGAGCTCTAGGTGAGGAAACAGCGTCCCTTAAGGGCAAAGCCTATAGGGGCCCATGCTTACTGCTCACACCTGGGATAAAGACTGGAATGAACTTCTGGAAGGGACTAAGGATTCTGCCAGGCCTGGCAGTAGGGCCAGCCCAAACTTGCCTCAGGCAGAGGCTGGGAGAGGGCCTATTGCAGCCCCCTGTTCTCATGGCAGCCATCAGCTTTGCACTGGCCAGTGCCATGTGTTCTGCTGGGCCTGGCTGTTTGCTGATACACAGGAGTGTGTGTATGGTCTCCCACTTGTACTGAAATCACACAAGTAAAGGAAGTGGGTGTCTCACTCTGTCTATGCTCCCAGACAGTTCTGCTGTATGAGCAGCTGCTCCTGCACACACATGCTCAGGTGAGACTGATGAAGCAAGTGGCTCTCAGCTCTCACACTGACGCCCGTCTCACTGCCACAGGAGACAGTCATGGCTCTGGAAGGGACCACTCTGTGTCCAGAGTGGAGGCAGCAAATCCCTGCCCATAGAAACATTGCTTTCAAAGAAGCCCCTTGAACCCTCAGGCAGAGTCCATGCACTCCTATTTTAAATAAAATTCGACTAACGTTAGTTATTGTGTTTCCAAGAAATGACAAGTGCCATCTTTCTAGAGGCGGGCTGCTAACATGCCCAAGAGAGTAGAATCCACAAGAAACACCCACAGAATCTCTAAAAGCACAGCAATCTGGGTCTGTTTACCATAGGGGTCAAAGCTATGCATGCCTTCACAATCCTGGAGGGCATCTCTGCCGTTACAATCCCGAGTCATCAGGAAATGAGGTGGAGAAAGTACTTCAAGTATCTTAGAAGAATTTCAAACTGGAAAGGATTAACATTTTAAGAGTTTGTTGCTTAAAAGAGAGAACTTTAACATCTGAAAAATTCCTTTGTGGATTCCCTGAATACCAGATTAATGGAGTGTGAGGGGAGCTCCTCCACGGCCCACACCCCATCCCTCCTTGCCTCCCTTGAGGCTGTGCTGCTGTGTTCAATGTTGCTGCCCACGTGCTGGGCCTCAGGTTGAGTGTGGGGGCAGGGTGGAGTTGCCTGCAGCCTCAGTGACCCCGCAGTGGGCTTGTCCCCAGGTCTGTCTCTTTGTGGGGCTGTATTATAACGTGATCATCGGGTGGAGCATCTTCTATTTCTTCAAGTCCTTCCAGTACCCGCTGCCCTGGAGTGAATGTCCTGTCGTCAGGAATGGGAGCGTGGCAGGCAAGTATGGGGCCCGGCTGGGGATGCCAGCCAGCCCTGTCCCAGGAAGGGGTCTCACAGGCTTAGCGCCCACATTTGGAATTTCAGACTTGTTGTGTCACCTTGGTCACTTAAGATGTTAAGTGATCAGAGTCACTTAACATCTCTGATCCTCATTTCCCCTTCCCCAGTGGGAATGGTCTCTTTTCCAGCCTATTTCTGACAGGATTGAATACAATAATGAGTGTAGGTAAAACTCTGGAAAGTATGACTTTAATTGTTATTACTCACCCTGTTATTCCACTGCACAGAGGAGGAAACCGAGGCCCAGAAGTGACTTTCGCATGTTCACACCACTCATCTAACCAATGATCTGGGATGAGAATCCAGGTCTCTAGCTCCCAGCTCAGGATCTTCCCCAAGGAACTTTAGGCCAATTCAGCCTCACGTTTCCTCCCTTCCATGGAGAGATGTGGGCAGCGGGAGGCATGTGTGGGAATCAGCCAAGCTGGTGTGTCCTGAAGCCTCCCAGACCCCACTGGGAGCCTAGGATTCCTCAGGGTCTGCCAGATCCTGGCTAACCCAGAATGAGCACAGCCCCTCCCAACTGCGCACCCTCAGCTGCTCTCTCACCCACTACTGCCCTGAGTGGGGGTCCAGCAGAGGAAGTGACCCCATAGGCCCTGCCACTGAGGCCCTGTGACCTTTGCTGCTATTTCAGTGGTGGAAGCAGAGTGTGAAAAGAGCTCAGCCACTACCTACTTCTGGTACCGAGAGGCCTTGGACATCTCTGACTCTATCTCGGAGAGTGGGGGCCTGAACTGGAAGATGACCCTGTGCCTCCTCGTGGCCTGGAGCATCGTGGGGATGGCTGTTGTTAAGGGCATCCAGTCCTCAGGGAAGGTGAGTGCTGGGGGGCACCCAGGACCCAAATGGGGGACAGCAGAAGGGCACAGAGGGCACAGGGCAAAGAATTCCAGGCTGCCCCTCGCAGGGTCTTGCAGGTGGGTTTGGGCTCTGGATGGCTCTGGATGATGACACGGGCCCCCAGAGGAGGGCGTGGAAGTATCATTTCTATAGTATTGCTCACCATGGACAGCCCACCCGGAATAGAGTAGCTAGAAAGTCATTGCCCTGGACCCCAGCCACTTCCATGCTCAGATAACTCAGGCCTGCTCTAATGCAAACATTAGAGAAGAGGAAAACTAGAAGTATTGACCCAGAAACATCTGTCTAGATTCTAGACCCTCAGGTTCCCAAGAGCAAAAGCCCTGGAAGAACCAGCTTTGAGCAGTTTTTGGTGAAAACCAGCAGCTTGCCATGACTACAGCTAAAGGGCCCTTTGAGCAGGTAGATGCTATGAGTGAAGGGGGCCTTGGAGGTCTCAGGGGCAGCTCCATAGCAGTCTCTGAGGGGTAGACCAGCCAAGCTCCACACCTCTTCCCAGCATTTCAGATCACCTTTAAATAAGGGCCCTTTCTTACTTGTCACCTATCAGTATTCATGTGCTGCCAGGGATGGAAAGGACTGGATTCGAGATCCTATATCCCAGGCTACTCATTTTACAGATGAGGAAAGTGAGGCCCAGAGAGGGGAAAGCACCTCAGCTAACATCACACAGCCAGTCAGTCTCAGAGCTGCAGCTAGAACCCTGGCTGTTTGAGGCTTCAGGTTCTTTACTGGATTTGATGAGCAAGGAAGCTAAGCTCTTGAAAGGTAGAGTGACCCCAGCCACTGACCTCTTCTCTTTCCAGAGGCTGAAATAGTAGCCGATGCTTCATGGCACTTCTCAGGTACTGCCACCCATGAACGCATTTGGTCCACAGCAATGTTATGATTAGGGATGATTACACCTGTTTTAGAGATGAGGCGATGGAGGCTCACGGAGGTTAAATGAAATGCCTGAGGTCACATGTTGGTAAATGGTAGAGCCAGGGTTACAATTCAGGCAGCCTAACACCAGACATGCATTCTCTTAGCCTTTACACCACCCTGCCCAAACAGCCCTCTTCCTTTATTTCAGTGCAGCAAACATTTTGTGAGCATCTCTTTTGTGTGAGGCTGTGTACCACGCCCACAGGGATATAGACATGTGCGAGAAATGCTGTGCTAGAGAAGGGCACACGATTCATCCTCACAAGGGGCTAGGGACTTCTTCAGATGTCTTCTGCTTGGGAGCCGTGTCTGTAACCTGCAGGTCTTCCGCGAAAGGAGCTCTAAGGACAGGGGAGATCCTTAGGAGGCCCACTGGGGAAATGAGACATGGGAGAATCAGGAGGGGACAGCATAGGACTCCCTTACCCTCTTGGCAGCTCTCTGGGGTGAGGAGGCTGTTAGCTCAGCCCCGCCAGCTCTGGAAAGGAGAAAATCAACCCCAGGCACAGCAGCCATGCAGACTCCAGCTTGTCCTGTTCCTGCTTCTGCCTTGGCTCCCGGCCAGATGTGTGGCAGGCTTGGCCCTATGCCCAGGGGTTCTAGGGCTCTGCTTTCTGCTGCCGTCAGGGGCAGCTCATGTGCCCCAGATGTGAGCAGGGATGGGGGGTGCCAGCTGCAGGAAGGGCTCTGCCTGACGGGGGGTGCCTGTCCTCTCTGCAGGTGATGTATTTCAGCTCCCTCTTCCCCTATGTGGTGCTGGCCTGCTTCCTGGTCCGGGGGTTGTTGCTGCGAGGGGCAGTTGATGGCATCCTACACATGTTCACTCCCAAGGTAAGGGTTTGGGGCTCCCACATGCCAGGGAACAGCAACAGGTCTACTGGGCCTGGTCAGCTTCATGCAATTTCATGGAATTTAATGCACTCCAAATACCTGCTATATGTTGGGTATTGTGCCAGCCCCTGAAGAGATGCACAGGGAAGGGGGCATGGGCCCTGCCCTCAAGATTCCAAAGAGAGGCATGTCACATCGATTTGGGTGAAATTAGAAAAGCTTCAGAGAGGAGGTAACAACTGAAAGAGCCTTAGGGAACAGGTAGGATTGCAGTGAACTGCCAAAGGGCATTATAATCAAAGGGAACTGCATGAGCAGGGGTATGGAAAAACACTGGACATGCTTGAGGCAACAGTGGGAAGTCAGGTTTGGCTAGGGCATGAGAGCAGGGAGCTTCATTCATTCATTCATTCATTCATTCATTCATGGGGGCTTTCATTGTATGGCAGCAGGAACCAAGAAGATGCCTAAGAGAAGAAAGCTCCTGGGAATCTCCCCTTGTACCCAAATCAGAGGAAAGAAGTTGCTATTTTATTAAAGATAATAGACTACATGAGTGGTGATTTTAACCTTAGCAAAGCCATTCGCACTTCCTCTTAATTCTCGCAATAGCCCAGGGAGCAAGATGAGCAGGATCACTGTCCACATTTCACAAAGGGTGCGGCAGAGGCACGGGCATCCTGAAGATGTATATGCAGGTTGCCTAAAGATGGTCTGTCTCCACCCATGGCTTTGCCTGTCTATGACCCTTCAGACCACTGGGCACAACTGGCATGCCTCAGTCCATGGACGAATAAAAGATTTTCAAATGCAGATTGGCATTCCCTTCAAGTTGCCCCAAGCCATGTACACTGGAAACCCCAGCTGGTCAGGCTGAGAGTCCATCTCTAAATGCCAGCTGATCAGTAGCAACCAGCAGAGACCTGGTGAGATTATAGCCCATGGGCACAGGGTCAGAGCTCAGCCAGGCCAGCTTGAAGGCTGCAGTGTTCATTGGTGCCACCTTGCACATGTGTGTACACACACACACCCCTTTACACAAACAGTTTGTGCAGGATGACACAGGAAGAAGAACCCAGATCTGATAGGGTTGGAAATCCCCGTAGGCTCCTGATGTTTCAGGTGTAGCACTGGTTAGGGCACATGCCACTCCATAGTCACCAGACAGTGCCTAAATGGTCCCTCAGTGTTCTTGGATATATTATCTGAGGTTTACACATGACCAACTTCAAAGATCCACTTTATGAAGCACTTAATGAATCTCCTGAGGCATGAATGTGAATCCTGAGCCATGTGACTGGCCATAGGGTTGTTGTAAACATACGATATCTGACAAAGAAAAAAAATTAACCTGGTTTCTTTGGGAGAAAATAGCCATGAAAAGAAAGCCAACTGTTTTTAACAAATTACAACTGTATCTCTAGAACCATGATCAGTCTAAAATGTTCGCTTCAGTTTTCCAGTTCTACTTTACTATACTTTAGGAGGAAATTATATGCTCTGGTGTTGTTCCTAAGTGTGGAACTTCACAAAGGTCTCCAGATGGGCTCCTCAATGGTGTTAAGAGCCACCTGTATGTAACTGTAGGAGCAAGAGGAACAGATTCATAGGAGCAGCTGCTGGTCTCAACACACACAATACTGCTCCCCACTGGATTCAGACACACTTTAAATTATCTCTTTAATTATGAAATATCTCAGGCGTATAAACACATATCTAATAATATAATAAAAATTCTTAGGAAATAAAATATTACAGATGCCATTAAAGTGTCAGCGTAGCCCTCCCTGATCCCATTCCCCTCCCTGCCCAAAGATAGCAACTGTCTTATTCCATTCCTGCTGCTACAACAAAAATTCTTTAGACTGGATAATTTATAAACAATTGAAATTTATTGCTCACAGTCCTGGAGGTTGGGAAGTCCAAGATCAAGGCACCCAGCTTCAGTATCTAGTGAGGACTCTGCTTCAAAGATGGCGCCTTCTCACTGCATCTTCACATGGCAGAGGTTCAGGGGAACTCACTTGAGCCTCTTTTTATAGGGGAACTAATCCCGTCAGGGTTCCACTGTCATGACCTAATCACCTCCCAAAGACCCCCACCTCTTAATACTATCACACTGAGTATTAGGTTCTGTCATGGGAATTTTGAAGGGATACTAACATTCAGATTATAGCAGCCACTATCCTGAATTTGGGATTTGTCTTGATCATACATTCTTTGAAATTTGTTATACATATATGTGTACCCATAAACAATGTTTAGTATTTCTGCATACTTTTAACCTTTACATAAATGGCATCATATTATATGTATTCTGCAACTTGCTTTTATTTTTGCTTCACATGATTTTTTAAGATTTACCAATTTTGATGTATAGCTCTAGTGCATCAGTTTTCATGGATGCATAGTATTTTGCTGTAGGACTAAACTGAAATTTGTTTATTCATTCTCTAGTTAATGATCATTTAAGTTGTTTCCAGTTTTCACCATTGCTAATAATGTTACAATAAACGCTACGCAGGTCTTCATGCATACATGTTTCTCTAGGGTATCTATGTTTAGGAGTGGAATTGCTGTCTCAAAGGGTATGCACATCTTCAGTCTTATTCGATGTTGACTAAATTGCACTCCTGAATGGTTATATCTGCTAACACTCCCACAAGTTGTACGTGAAAATCCCAGTTGTTCCACATTTGTCAGTCTTCAATTTTTGCCAATTAGATGGGTGCAAAATGGTTTATGTACACTTTCCTTTCCCTCTCCTCTCCTCTCCTCTCCTCTCCTCTCCTCTCCTCTCCTCTCCTCTCCTCTCCTCTCCTCTCCTCTTCTTTCCCTCCCTTCCCCTCCCCTCCCCTCCCCTTCCATTTCCTTTCCTTTCTTTTTTGAGGCAGAGTTTTGGTCTTGTTGCTTAGTCTGGAGTGCAATGGCGCGATCTCGGCTCACCGCAAGGTCCGCCTCCCGGGTTCAAGCTATTCTCCTGCCTCAGCCTCCCAAGTAGCTGGGATTACAGTCATGCGCCACCACACCCGAGTAATTTTGTATTTTTAGTAGAGACAGGGTTTCTCCATGTTGGTCAGGCTGGTCTCAAACTCCTGACCTCAGGTGATCTGCCCGCCTTGGCCTCCCTAAGTGCTGGGATTACAGGCGTGAGCCACTGCGCCTGACCTTGGGGTGCTTCTTCCTAAAATGGTTTCCTGGATGTTCAGGAAACCATGTGAATCCACTTTGGCATTTGCAGAGGCCAGGGTCTTCATGAGACTTAAAAAAATCAAATCCAGGAGCCAGGCGCAGTGGCGTGTGCCTGTAATTTCAGCTACTTGGGAGGCTGAGGTGGGAGGATCCCTTGAATCTAAGAGTTAGATACCAGCCTGAGTAACAGTAGTGAAACCCCATCTCCAAAAAGTAATTAATTAATTAAAAATCAACATAAAAATAAAGTGACTCTCCTGAAGCTACACAGCCGGCAAGAAGCAGGGGAAAACCTGAACTCACGTCCACAGGCTCCACATCCCATGCTCTCCAGCTGATAAACTGGCTTCATGAAAATTGGTGGCTGAGAGCCAGGTAGAAAGAGTGGAGGGTTAAATAGAAATGTCCCCTACCTTGCAATTTCATCTATTCCATTCCTTCTTATATTCCTGGGAATGGCTAAAAACAAACCCACATTTTAGGAGGTGGGCAGGAGAGGTTTTGCAGGAACAAAAACCCCAGCACACTACTGCTAATCTGCCTTTCCCCATCTCACACCCCATGGTTGAGCTGAGCTGGCTGAGAAGGAAGCTCTGGGGGGCTCCATCCAAGCCCCCTCAGGGAGTCAAGTAAGTGAGGCCAATGGTGATGGCTGGGGTGAGGTTCCTATTTACAAATCCCTCCAAGTTATCTGCAGAAGGATAGGCCAACTCTCAGAAACAAATGCCTGACAGTCTATATGTGGCAAACTACTGTTGCAGAGCTGTGACTGTTTCAGCACAGAACTAGGGAGATATGAGGGGTCTTAGGAGCCATTTCAAGTTCTTGCCCTAGAATGGTGCTGTAAAGTACCAGGTCAATGCCCTAGCTGCCCATGCTGTGCACTGCTCCATTCATATAGACTATAATGTAAATGACATCCCCAAGAGCCATGCTGTCTGGTACCTCTGGCAGAGTCCAAGAGTTTTTGGCCAGGGCATCTCAGAATCCCTGTGGGAGAAGCATTGGCTCTCCATAGATTATGCTCAATGACCTGGAAGGTCTTCCCTTCCATAGAGCCTTCCAACATCGGAAATTATTCAGGCTATCAGACTTGGACTTTGCAGTCCATGTCTTCAAGCAGTTACTGGGTATGATGAATGCAATGTGGCCAGGCTGCCATGATGACCCACTAGCATCATTGATAGGACAGTAACTCGTGGTGACAGCTAATGAACTTCTTGAATTCCTTGGGCAGCTTTTCTCCTGATTACTTTCTTTCCGTGTAGGTAAAAACCCAGGTCAGCATGGGGTACCATGCAATTAAATTAATCATGTGATTTGTTCAATATAAAGTGGTAGACTATGGTAGGATTTTTAACCATCAAAATGTTCAGAGAATGTTTATCAAAATTACAACTGTTCATGTCCTTCAGCCCAATTTAACTTCTACATATTTGTCCTACAGATGTACTTATACATAAGCAAAATGATCAGTGTACAATGTAATGTAATGACCAACATTGCTCATTTGTTTTAGTGGAAAAAGATTGAAAACAACCCGCATTTGTTTTAGTGGAAAAAGATTGAAAACAACCCAAATAACCACCATTCACCTATTCATTCAACAAAGGTTTATTGAATGCCTGTTACATGCACTGTTCCGAGTCCTAGGATCCAGCAGTGAACAAAGCAGACAGACTTCCTGCTCCTCATGGAGCTTACGTTCTGGTGGAGGGAGACAGATGTTGTCAGAAAATATAAGATAAAGAATTGTCATTAACTGTTGATGCCAAGGGGAAAAATAAAGCAGAGAAAGAAGATTTAGGGCATTCGGGGAGAAGAGTTGCACTTATGGACAGTACGGTCAAGGAACGCCTCGCTGAGAAGTGACGTATGAAAGAAGACCTGAAGGAGGTCAGGGAGCAGGCTATGTGGATATTTGGAAGTAATGCATTCCATCCCGAACAGAGAGAACAATGAGTGAAAGGGCTTGAGACTGGCTGTGGCTGGCATATTCAAGGAGGCCAGTGTGACTTGAACAGGAGGGGAAAGAGGTAGGACGTACGGTCAGTGGTAATGTACAGCCAGATCATGAGGGTGGTGTGGTTAAGGTAAGAAGTTTGACATTTACTCTGGTGAAAAGGGAGCCATTGAGAGTTCTGAGCAGAGGAGCAGCATGATCTGGCTTCTGTCTTAGGATGATCACTCTAAGCCTCTTAAATGGCTTCTGTAGAAAATCTGAGGGAATAAGGACAGGACAGGGAGACCTGCTAGGAGGTCCTCTGGGTGAGAGACGACTGGGGTGTGAGCCCAGGTGATGGCAATGGGAGTGATGAGAGTTGGTTTAATGGAAGATACATTTCAGAAGCAGAGTCAACAGGATTTGCTTTTGGATTGGTTGTGAAGTGTAAGAGGAAGAGAGGAGTCAAGGATGACTGTGGCCCTTTACGTGAGCAGTTGGAAGGATGGAATTGACATTTATGGAGATGGGGAAGACAGTGGAGGGAACGGATTCAGTGGGGAACATCAAGAGTACTCTTTCAGACAGGGCAGGCTTAAAATGTCTAACAGATCTCCACATGGAGATGCTGAAGACGCAGTTGGATGTATGGACCTAGAGGTCAGGTGTGGAGGTCTACATTTGGGAGTCTGGGATAACAGAGAGAATTTAAAGCCACAGATTGGTTTCCAAACACCTAGAGAATGAACAAAGACAGAGAAGAGAGCTGAGCACTGGGGCCCTGGTGTTTAGAGGTTGAGGGAGGGATAGCTGTGGGGGGGTTGGTGGGGAGGTCGAAGAATAGGAGCAGAGAGAGAGACAGTTAGGCTGACAGACAGACATTCTAGACGCAGAGTGAAGAAAATGTTTTAAGAAAGAGGGAACCATCAGCCGTGTCCAAAGCTGCTGAGAGGTCAGGCGATGAGGTCTGAGAATTGACCAAGGGACTTGGCAACAGAGGGGTCACTGGTGACCTCAACAAGAGCTACTTTGGTGGAGTGCTGAGGACAAATCTAATAATAATGAAGGGAAAATGGGAGGTGGGGAATTGAAGGGAAAATGGGAGGTGGGGAATTGGAGACAAGTAATAGATACCAGTTATTCTCAGGAGTTTTGCTTTAGAGGAGCAGAGAAATGAGAAATGGGATGGTAACTGGAGAGGGCCATGGGGTCAAGGGTGTTATTTCACAATTTATATGATAAAAATAATCCATCATACACCACTGGTGGGAATGTGAAATGGTATAATGGCTTTGGAAAACACAGCCTGGCAGTTCCTCAAAAGGTTAAACAGGGTTAGCATATGACCCAGCAATTCCACTCCTAGGCACGTATCCAAGAGAACTGAAAGGATGTTCACACAAAAACTTGTACACAAATGTTCATAGCAGCATTGCGCATTATAGCCAAAACGTAGAAACAACCCAATGTCCGTCAACTGAAGAATAAATTTTTTAAATGTGGTATATGCATACAATGGGATATTATCCAGCCATAAAAAGGAATGAGGCAGTGATACACATTGCAACATGCAACTCCTGAAAACTTTAAGCTAAATGAAAGAAGCCAAACACAAAAGACCACACACGGTATGATTCCAATGATATGAAATGTCCAGAATAGGTGAATCCATAGAGAAAGAAGGTGGATTAGTGGTTAGTACTGGGCTTGTGGGGAGGTTGGGGGAGACGTGCAGAATGACTCTATGTGTTTGAGTTTTCTTTCGGGGGTGATGAAGAGGTTTTAAAAATTGAGTGTGGTAAAAGTTACACAACAGTGTGATATGCTAAAAACGATTGAATTGTGCATTTAAGAAATTCAAAAAAGAGGAGTAAGTTTATGTTATAGGAGAGGAGAAATAAGCAGGAGGGAGAGACTGCAGTGCTCAGCTGGAGGAGTTGGTCTCAGCTAGGACCACACACAGTCCCCATAGTAGCAGGAGGGATAGGCGGGGCCATGGTGCATGGACGCTGGCAGGTAAGATGGTGTGGGGAGGAGCTTTCTGCCAATTGTGTCATTTTTTTGCCGTGAAGTAGGAGACGAGGTGATCATTTGAGAGCAGGAAGGGAGGAGGAACACCTGGAGGGCTAAGGAGGAGTGAGTGTGAAGTAACTGTGTAAGAGATGGGGGAAATGTGTGGGCAGCGGCAGCACGAAGGGCCCCCTGGAGGCTAGGGGTCAGGAGTGTGCAGTGGACGCTCCAGCATGGAGATCGCCAACACTTCTGCAACTCCAAGATGGATAGTTTTTCACATTTGAACATCTCTGAAAGCACGCTGTTTCCAACCATCAGTGAGGTCATTATACAAGCCTGTTTTTTTGTTTGTTTGTTTGTTTTTGTTTTTAGGTGGAGTCTCACTCTGTTCCCCAGGCTGGAGTGCAGTGGCGCGATCTTGGCTCACTGCAACCTCTGCCTCCCGGGTTCAAATGATTCTCCTGCCTCAGCCTCCCGAGTAGCTGGGACTATAGGCGCGTGTCACAATGCCTGGCTAAATTTTTGTATTTTTAGTAGGGGTTTCACTGTGGTAGCTAGGATGGTCTCAATCTCCTGACCTTGTGATCCGCCCGCCTCGGCCTCCCAAAGTGCTGGGATTACAGGTATGAGCCACCGCACGCGGTCCACAAGCCTGTGTTTTACAATGGATGGTGCTTACTCTGTGCCAGGCACTTTTGTGTGCACTTTGCACATATTAACCCATTTAAACCTCCTAACAACCCTGGAGAGGTCAGTGATCTTATCACCACTGTGCAGATGGGAAAACTGAAGCACAGAAAGGGTGGATAACTGTAGGGAGGGGGCTGTGAGTGGACAAGAGCAGAAGGGGCAGTGTGCCAGGAGCTCTGGGACTCTGTGGGTTCCCAACTTAGCATGTTGAGGAAGTGCCGAGGCTGAGAGCAAGGACAGTGGCCCCAGGAGTGTGGAGAGCTCATGACAGCTCTGGTGTGGACAGCAGGGAAAAAGAGGAACACACCCACACTTATTCATGTGTGTGTATGTCTATGTGCATGTAATGTATGTGTGAGTGTATACTGCTGGTATATGCATAAAATATCACAGGGGGGTACACAGGAAACTGACATCATGCGTACATCTGGAGGAGAAGAACTAGGTGTTACAGGATACAGGGATGAGAAAAAGGAGACCGAGGGATCTGGGGTGTGCATCGACTCCTAGAGAAGAGAAGTGGGATCTCTGCAAGTTCTAAAGGTCCAGGGGTGGAGGTTAGGGGTGGAGCTTCTTGACTCTCACAGTTAGAGAGAGGGCTTCTCAGCAGGATGATGAAGGAGGCCCAGCCTCATAACCAGAGCATGGGCTCTGGAGCCAGACAATCTGGTTCAGACTCTAGCTCATCACCCAGCAGTTGTTGGGCAAGTTCCTTTGCCCTCAGGGCCTCAGTTTCCGCAATGGCAAGATGGGGTGGACAGTGGCACCTCCCCAACGGGGTTGTCAGGAAAGTGCTTAGGACTGCTCCTGGCAAGTGGAGAGCATGTGGCAAATGTTAGCTATTATTATCCTCATCCCTTGTGAAGGTGACACTGTTCTTGGGCAGCAGGAGCCTGGTGCTCCAGTGCCATCTGGTGCCTCGTGGTCCTGGCTGGCTCCACACCGGCAGGTGCACAGCAGTGCTGAGAAGCAAGGGCGTGTGCTCCTGTCACACATGCGCTCAGGCTAGGGCTCAGCAGCTGCTTGTGGATTCAAAAGCATCATCATGCGCATGAGTCAAACGCCTTGATACACTTTGTTTCCCTGCATGAGGAAGTAGTTCAGCCATCATGCTGAAGAAGTAGCAGGAAGCTGTTCCTCTGTTTTAGAGCAGGCACCCCGAGGAGGGGGTGAGCCCTCTTTTCTGAGGGAAAACCCCATTGCCCATCCTCCTCTTGCAATCACATCCTGATGCCTGGAAAGGGGGTGGGGTTTTCTGAGTCTGGCCAAGGGTTCATCCTCTGTTGTGGCTTGTTAGAGATCATGCACCATCACCCCAGGAATCCTGGAAAGAGCCCCTTAAATTCATTAGGTACTGAAGGTTCCAGGCTCAACTTACCCCCAGATTAGCACTGGGCATCTGCGGTCATCTCCATCGGCAAGAGTACCCCTCCAAGCTGCAGGCTGGAAGGGAGGACCACCTGCACCAGGCACTTTTCTCCTCAAAGGTCAAGTTCACCCTCAGATGCTTTCCTGGGCCCTATCAATGTCAGATTTGGTTCCATCAGTTTGCTGGGTGATGTGTATGTGGGTGATGGGTATTCATTACACTGTCTTCTCTACTTTTGTACATTTTATAATAAATATTCCATAATTTTTTAGTGGAAAAAGAGCAATCTTAACAAACAAACAAATTTTTGTTCAATCCAAAGTTGTTGAATATTCCATCCTCCAAGAACTCTCCAAGCTATGTAGGGCCGGCTCCGATCTGCAGTTTGGCACTGTGGTATCCTCCCAGGAGTGGCTGCCTCCATTTATGAAATTTGGCCCTGAACTGTGACTAGGCTGAGGAATTGATTCACATCTTCATTTATCCTAAACCTTATAGGTTTAGGGAGTGATGGAAATCCTAATGATGGTATGAATTTGGGTCTCACAGGTAGTCTGGACCTTTTTATAAAAATGATTGACATAGATAAAAAAGGAAATAATTACCAAAAAAAAAAAAAAAAAAGAACGAAAGAAAGAGAAGAGGAAAGGATAATAAAATGAAGCCAGTGTTAAAATAGCCATGTTTTAGAAAGTAGAAGTTTGAAGTCCTAAGATTATCCTCTTGTTCTAGAAAACAGCATCTTAGCCCAAAAGGCTGGTACGACTTTGCAGCCCCTTGTCTGCTTGTCTGGTCCCTCCTGCACAGCTCACAACTCATAGAAAAAGGTCAACTTTTGTCCAGTCTCTCTCTCTCTTGCTCCTGACTCTTTCCTTCTCTCCCACGTGCCAGGCACTATTCATGTAAACAAGAGAGGAGATGGGCTCCACCCCTAAGCACAAAGTGTTGAAAGGAAGACAAGACACATAAAACTGTGATGCGGGTATTGACAAGAGCTGTGAGCTCAAGGACCAGAGGCAATCAGGAAAAGCTTTAAAGAAGAGATGATATTCATGCTGTGTTTTGAGAAATATGTAGGAGTTTACCAGAAACTGAGTAGGAGGAAAGGAATTTCAGGAAACAATTACAGCCTAGGCAAAGGCCAGAGGTGTGAATGACCATGGTGCTTTTGAAGAGGAGTAAGTTACCTGCATTTAGAATGTTCAGAATATAAAGGAATGGAAAAAGATTTTCTAGAAGACAGTGGGGAACCATCAAAGATTTTTCAGCATGCAAGCGACATGACCAGAGCTGTGTTCATCTTGTTAAAACACACACACACACACACACACACACACACACACACACACACACACACA
>NC_045434.1:110972393-110982341 GCF_002776525.5 Piliocolobus tephrosceles | reverse complement strand
ACACACACACACACACACACACACACACACACACACACACACACACATACTTCAGCTGGATTAAGTTTAAAAGTTTAATTGAACAATGAACGATTCGTGAATCGGGCAGCCTTCTGAGCCAGAGTAGGCTCAGAAACTCCAGTGCAGTCGTGTGATGGAAGAAGACTTAAGGACAGAAAAAGGAAAGTGACTTATGGAAAACGGAAGTGAGGTACAGAAACAGCTGGATTGGTCACAGCTTGGCGTTTGCCTTATTTGAAGTCGGTTCGAACAGTTGGCCACATTTGATTGGCCAGAACTCAGTGACTGGCACAAGAGTAGGCTACAGTCTGTTTACACCTCCACTTCTTATAGTTCATGATGTACAGAGAAACCTTTAGGCCAAACTTAAAATATGTAAGGAGGCAGCTTTTGGCTAAACTTGATTTAATCATCTCAACATATCTTCTCTTAGAAAATTTCATAATTCTTCGTAGTTAGAACTCACCAAACTGCTCAGGGCCACGAGGTCCTGGTTTCTAGCCTAGGAGAAGCGCCCAGGCTCCAGCAGATTGCAGTAGGGCTGTTGTGATTGACATTTGTGAATACCAGAGAAGGCCAGCCAGCATGCCTTCCAGGCATAAGTCACCCTTATGCCCATTTCTGGAGCATGCTTGAAAAATTGTTTTTCAAAAACTCACCCAAGAGATGGGAATTAACACAAGTCCTTTCCCAGTGAACTATGATTATTTTCTTCTCCTTTTCTATTCTCCAAATTTCTACTAGGCACAGTGCAGGCCCCCATTTCCTTATCCACAATACCAAAATCCAAAGAGCCCTGAAAAGCAAAAGTTGGTTTGGTTTGGTTTTGATCCTCCAGAACTCACTTGGAAGCAAAATGACCTGCACAGATGTGAGGCTATTTATAGTCTTTATGGATTCACTTGGTGTGAATATTCATATTTTGCTGCAGAAATACTAATATGTTTGATTACAGGGTGCTGCCCCAGACCCCGCTGGGGGTGTTATGTAATTAAGTAGCATATGCATCACATTACCTCTCTAAAATTAAATTAGAAACAAAAGCTTGCATTCCAAAACCAGTCAGCCCCCAGGGCTTTTAGATAAGGAACCGTGGGCCTATATTACTTTTGTAAAGAAGGTAACATTTCATCTTACTTTAAAAACCAGACATCCGCCTATGCAAGGGGGTGGGCCCCCAGCAGTACAGGACAGCCCTGCCCTGTTTCTCCGGTCACCTGGCTCTCCCATGCTCTGCTGTGGCTATTTTAAACCCTTCCAATCCTCCACACCCTCTGACCTTCCTTCCGGCATACTCATCCCTAGCAGATGATTTTGCCTCCTGCTTTACAGGGAAAACAGAAGCTGCCAAGAAACTCCCTCAGATGACAGAGACAGAAACCGACCATAAAACCTGCCTGCAGCTGCCCCATCCTGTCCTCCCTCCCTCCCCTCTCAAATGAGTAGCCCAAGGGTAGCCCTATAGAGCACAGCTTCCCCCCAACCCCGCCCCGCCCAACATCCTACCCTCCAGCTTTTCAAGACACTCCATCGAAAGCAAAAACAAAAACGAAATCAAGACAACATACAAAAACGCAACCCTTCGTGGATTTCATAGGCTTCTTCTGATACTGCTCTTCTCCTCCTGATCCGAGGCTTGCTTCTCTGAGGACCTGCTTATCCACATTGCCTCCATTTCCTCCCCTCTACCTCTCTCCTTTCTTCACTTCCCCTGGCTTCTCACCAGGGAGCAACTCCGAGGAAGCCCCGAAGCCCCCAGCAGCCTCCTGTGCGGACTCCCTCAGGGTCTGTCACTGGCAGCGCTGACCCTTCCTCCTCCGTGCTCTGGGTTTTCTTCTTGCCTCTGCTACTTCTTCTCTGACTCCCTTTCAGGAGACTCTCCCTCTTCCCTGCATTCAGTGTTGGAGATAGGAGCAGGCTCTTGCTTCTTACCCCTCTGTAACTACAGCCACAGCCTCAGCTCCTGCCGGCACACCTGCTACTCAGAAAGTCTATCTCCAGCTTGCCTCTCTCTGACTCCAAGCTCATCTGTCCAGCGGACCACTTGGCATTTCGTTTTAGATGTCTTAAAGACACATTCAGCTCAACCTTTCTACAACTAATGTCTTGATCCTCCCTGCCCAACACCATCAACCTGTTCCTGTCCCACTGTCCCCGTCTCCACCTGCTCAGGTATGCAGGCCGGTGACATGGCCCTCATCTCAGCCTCTCCCTCTCCAGCATCTCCCATCTCCAGTCCATCCCGAAGGTCTCCTTGGTTTGTCCTGCGAAGATCTCTCCATTGGCACCATCCGGCCCCTTAGCAAAGCCACTGTCCCCTCCAGCCTGGACCCCAGAAGCTGCTTCCTCAAAGGTCTGCTGCATCCACTCATTTCTTTTGGAAATGCACATGATTGTGTCGCCACTTCTTTAAATCTCTTGGTGGCTTCTCGGGTTACGTGCTTTCTTAAAGACAAGATCTGTACAGGCCTTTGATCTAACTTCTCTCCTCTCCCAGCCCCACCTGTGCCACCCCCACCTCACCCTCACTGCTTCAGCCACCCTGGCAGCTTCCATTCTCTTTTACACACCATCATCTGTCCCATCTCAGGACCTCTGTCTACGCTTCTTCCCGAATGCTCTACCCTCCCCTCATGGCCTCGCTTTCATCAGCTTTCAAATGTCAGCCTGAGGACCTCTTCCTCTGGCCTGGCCTCTCAACTTGTTAAAATCCCCTTCTTATGGGCTCTCGGAGCACTGGGTGCCCAGCCTTCACAGCCCTTGTCACATTTGCAATTTAGCATTTGTTCATGGGATCATTTGACCAATGTGTCTCTCTCCAACTAGAGTGTAAACTCGGAGACCCTGCTTGCCTCTCTTCCCCGTGGTCTCTGCATTGCCTGGCACCAGGCCTGGCCCACAGCAGGTGCTCAGAGATTGATGGATGAGTGGCTACCTGTCATTGTTATAGGGAGGCCTTGACACCTTACACCTAATAAGTACCCAGGGGTGGGCTGGGGAGAGGGTCTCCTCATGGATGCCAAGGGGCCCTTAGATCCTTAAGTCCTGGGTTCTGGGCTTTCTTGGTGGACTAAAGATGGTTTTACTTATTTTGTGCTGGATAGGGGACCTTAATCTCCCCTGGAGCACACATGCTCTCTGACCAGACAGTCCTCTTGGTCTCCATTTGTGCCCAGGCCCTGAAGCTCAAAGGCTCGACTGCCATCCCCCACCTCTTTCCCCTCAGCATGGGGGGTGCTGCCCTCAGCCTCACTGCTCTGCCAGTCGTCTGAGCTTGCCAACATATCAGCTGGTGGAGTGCTGCCAGGAGTTGAGACGTGCCTAGGAAGCTGCTGAGATGGCGGCAGGTGGGCCCTGTGTCCTGGATGTTATTTAGGGCTGTGATATTAAGGACAGCTAAAGTTCAGATGGACCCTAAAGTCCAACACCTCATTGTTCAGATGTGGACTTACCCACAGGTACTCAGAAGGGGGGTGCCAGGACCCACACAAGGCTTGTCACCACAGGGAAGTGAACTCTCTAATTGGCTCCTTACCTCCTTAGTCTGTCTGGAGTGAGGTCACTTAGGTTCACCTCAGCAGCACAGGTTGCAGGGGAAAATGCTTTAAAGAGTATAAGTGATAGGCAAACTGAGTCAGGAGTTAGTGCTGGTGTCGGGTGTGGGGGCCTGGCCCAGAATATCTATATTTTAGTAACCACTCTGCCCCTGACTAACCAGTTCCATTACCTTGAGCAAGCAATTTCATCTTTGGGGTCTCAGTTTACCCTTTAAAAATGTGAATAGTAATCCTTGCTTCCTGCACCCCCGCAAAACACAAAACACCCTGTCCTGACTAGGTCAGCATCATTCTGTTAGGATTGAGTGCCACTATGTACAGGCATTACTTGTTGCTATCCATTTGATCCTCACATTCACTCAGAGCCTCTATTACTCTTCCCTTTTTTCAGATGAGTAAACTGAGGCTCATAACACAGTCACTGCCACTTCCTGAAGGCTTCATAGCCATTTAAACATGGGAGTCAGGATTTGGATCGGGATCTGTCTGAGACTCTAAAGCTCCATGCTGGGTCCAAGGCTTGGTCCCTGCCCCAAGGAACAAACAGTAAAAGGAAAATGGGTTGGAAAGGGGCTTTGGAGATTGCTCCATGCCATGCAAATGCTGTTGCAGTTCAGGCTTCTGTCAGGTGTGAGGGCAGATGGAGGCTTAGGCGGGGGCCCTTTCTCTAGGAATTGTCTAGGCTCTGTGCTTCCGCTTGGGTGGTGGTGGGGAGAAGCCGGTGGTTTGTTTTGTTTTTCCTTCCATGAGGTAGAGGAGTTTGAGGTGGAGAAGGCATCATGGACATTCTGGTATTCTCAGTTTCCTTGTGCTGCTGTGCAAGCTGTTCACTGCAGGACTCTAGGAGGCACCTGTCACACTGTAGTCTAAGTGAATGGCACTCTCGAGCTGTGCACTACGTGACTGTATGCGATGGCCTTGATGATGTTCCTTAGTATGATGGCTGCATGGTAAGCCATGGTAGCAGTTAAATTACTGTGTAAGCACTCAGCATGTATGTTGTCTTACCAAGGCTTCACAATCATCCTCTGAAGTTGATACTCTTGTGATCTGTGTATTGGGGAAACTGAGGCTCAGAGGAGTTAGGGAAATTGCCCAAGTTCACACAGCTTCTTACCACTATGGGCTGCTGCCTCTGAACTCTGTTGAGGCTGAGAAACGGGGTGTGCATGTGAGAAAGGGGGTGCGCATGTGAGAAAGGGGGTGTGCACATGAATAAAACCATCTTCTCTGTGTCTCTTTTCTTCCTCCTGCTTGGTCTTCTGCCATAGCTGGACAAGATGCTGGACCCCCAGGTGTGGCGGGAGGCAGCCACCCAGGTCTTCTTTGCCTTGGGCCTGGGCTTTGGTGGTGTAATTGCCTTCTCCAGCTACAACAAGCAGGACAACAACTGCCACTTCGATGCCGCCCTGGTGTCCTTCATCAACTTCTTCACGTCAGTGTTGGCCACCCTCGTGGTATTTGCCGTGCTGGGCTTCAAGGCCAATATCATGAATGAGAAGTGTGTGGTCGAGTAGGTGGCATCTCTCCTCCTGTCCCTCCTTCTCCCTGTCTACCTTACCTGGGAGTAGGGGGCGGGTGTGTGCATGGGGAGAGAGGTCCCCTGCACTCAGGCTGAGGAATGGAGATCAGAGGAGCATTCTGTCCCCACCAGCTCTGGGCCACAAGGACAAGCTCAGAAATGCCTCTGTCGGTGGCCCATGAGGGTCTCACCTGGATGCCTGGGAGGAGCCTCCAGGATCTCACCCATTACCCATCCCTGCCTTCTTACCTGGCTCCCTCGGTTTTGTGCTGCAGGAATGCTGAGAAAATCCTAGGGTACCTCAACACCAATGTCCTGAGCCGGGACCTCATCCCACCCCACGTCAACTTCTCCCACCTGACCACAAAGGACTACATGGAGATGTACAATGTCATCATGACCGTGAAGGAAGACCAGTTCTCAGCCCTGGGCCTTGACCCCTGCCTTCTGGAGGACGAGCTGGACAAGGTGCGGGGATAGGCTGCCCTTCCCAGGACAGGCAGGAACCCAGAGAGCAGCTGTCGCTTGGGCTCAGGCCTCAGGATGCTGACAGGTAGTCATTAGTTTACTTAGTAAGCAAGGATCTGCTATGTGTCCAGAGGGAGTGAAAGGGAAGAAAGGTATCGGCCACAGTCCCTGCCCAGAGGTAGGCTTGAACCTAGACAAGGAGTAGGGCAGACACACACCTCTCAGAAGTCACAGTAAGTGTATGGGACGATGTTTCTATTTACTGAGTGGGCTTCTCGTGCACCAGGCACTGCCATAGGTAACGCACTCAGAACAGTGCCTTGACTTGGTATGCATCAAAGAAGTGTTGACGTTAGTGTTTGCCCGTTGCTATCTATCTCCTTTGATGCTCAAGACAGTTCTATGAATTGAGTATTCATATTGTTCCCTACCTTACAGATGAGTAGCCTATGAGGTGGGGGGGCTTGATCAAGGTCTCACAACTAGTAAGTGAGAGAGGCAGGGTTCAAATCCAGTTAGTTGGGTCCACAGCCCATGCTCAGAACCACCCCTTGATGCTTCTAGCCCTCCCCCACCTGTCCCCATTCCAATCTCACTGATACTTAGACTTTAGGGTGGTGCTGAGGGGGTGCTGACTCCTCCTTAATGCTCAGGCCCAAGTTAGGACACCTTGCTTCTATTTATACTTACATAGCTGGACACTTTCAAAATGACTCTTCTGTTAGAAGGGGTAACAGGAAAGGGACATACCCACAGCGTCTTCGGAACCAGGCTGGAGCCAAGGCTCACATGGGGCAGAGCCAGGTCCCGTCAGCCTGGGTCAACCCTGTCCTTCATGGGACTGGGGAAGAGGGTGCTTTCCCTGGGCTCCATGTTAAAAGTCAGCTCCACTGGACTGGCACCGTCCTAATGCTGAGGGAGCTGCATCCTGCACCCTGACCCCTTCCCCGGGGATCAAGAGCAAGAGAGCCCAATCTCGGGTCCCCTGTCCTGGTTTCTTCCCCAGGTGACTGGCAGCATAAAGGACCTCCCCTTTTCACGTTCTCTAAAACCCTGCTCAGTTCTCCTGGGCATGGCCTGGTTCTCTGAATAAGACTAAATTTATAGCAGTGTTTTCATAAAATACAACTCCGATAGCACTCAAATGACAAGAATTATACACTCACTTAGTGGGGAAGAAATGTTCCCTTATAATCACTGAATATTTCAGGGCAATGTATAAGTGACAGGCAGCAGTGTGTGTCACCTGAGCCACAAGCATGGCCCAGTCATTAAAGCAGTGATTCTCTACCTTGGCTACCCATTAGAGTTCCTGGGGTTTTTTTGTTTTTGCTTTAAAAAAAAAAAAAAAAACTCCGACACCCAGCTTCACTCCAGACCAGTCTAGTCATTGTCCCTGGGGTGAAACCCAGGTGTCGGTGCTTTTAAAGGCTCCAGTGTGCCTCCATTGAGAGCCGAGGCTGAGACTACTGCATGAAGATCTGCAGTTCCGAAGTTCTGAGCTGGGAGCGGCCACAGTGTGGCTGGAGCAATCAGGAAAGACATCTTAGAGGAGGAGGGTCTTGAGCTGGGTGTATTTCTAAACATGAGCATCTTCTTCTGAATCACCTAACTCCTGGTACAACCTGCAGATTCTAGGTCCCATAGGTGAACTCCCAAGTTGGTGTTTTTGAGCTACCTCTAGGGGATTCCAATGCCTGCTAAAGTTCGAGACCCACTGGCCAAAATCAACAGGATTTAGGTGGAGGTGGGAACCCCTGTGAAAGAGGGAATAGTTATTCCAAAGTTCAAAGGGCAGAAGGAAGGCAGCAGCAGTCTCCCCGGGGAGGGGTGACCTCACAGGTCCTGCTTTCCACCCCGCCTTCAGTCCGTGCAGGGCACAGGCCTGGCCTTCATCGCCTTCACTGAGGCCATGACGCACTTCCCTGCCTCCCCGTTCTGGTCTGTCATGTTCTTCCTGATGCTCATCAACCTGGGCCTGGGCAGCATGATCGGGACCATGGCGGGCATCACCACGCCCATCATCGACACCTTCAAGGTGCCCAAGGAGATGTTCACAGGTAACTCCTCCCTGCCCCCACGCCGGGGCTCTGCAGGCTGCCCTTGTGGACAGCAATCCTGCTCTGGCTTCTGACTGGGTCCTTCATGACCCCACACCCAGAAGGCTCCACCCCGCACTGGGACACAGCTGGAGTCTGGCTGTGCCACTCAGTGACGAGCACTCACAAGCCAGGAAGAGAAAGCTACTTGGAAATGTGGAGCAAACATGAGCTGGGAGGCCTGCACCTAGGCCCCTGTGTTGGTTCACTTACCCCTCTCCCCAAGGGTCTGCTGAGTCATCTCGGGTAGGGATGCTGAGTCGTCTTGGGCAGGGGCGCTCACTGGCCTTGCGCCCTGTTCCATCTTTGTCACTCCGGTCCACAGTTCCCTTCGAGGTCTGCTGAGTTGATCTAGGGCCCATATAGGGATACCTCTCACCTGCATCCCTAGAGCGGGCATCTTTCTGTTCTCAAATGGGGAAACTGAGGTGGAGAAAAAGACTGGGAACAATCAGATGAATCATTTAAGTTAAATGCAGCAAGTAAGTAGAGTGCCTGCCATGGGCCAGGCACTGTGCTGGGGCAGAGGCATGGGATGAAAGTTAGACACAACGCCTTCCTCAGTTGCTCCCCGACTAGTAGAGCGGGGCTTAGAACCTGAGCATCTGGATCCCTCGTGCAGGACTGGGCCTGCTGGCAGGAGGGCTACAGGCATGCGTGGGGGAGGGATGTGATAGGAGGGGCCTGGGTGCCCCAAGACCCCCAGGGCCCCACCCACCCAGCACCTTTGCCCCCACACCGGCCTCCCGGCTCTCTGTAGTGGGCTGCTGTGTCTTTGCATTCTTCGTGGGGCTGTTGTTCGTCCAGCGCTCCGGAAACTACTTTGTCACCATGTTCGATGACTACTCGGCCACCCTGCCACTCACTCTCATCGTCATCCTTGAGAACATCGCTGTGGCCTGGATTTATGGAACCAAGAAGTAAGGGGGACATGGGGGAAAGGTGGGATGGGAGGAGGGGTCTGTCCTGTCATGACTCCCTGGAGAGGCAGATCATAGAGTCGCAATGGCAGAGCGGAAAGTGCCCTTACAAGTCATTAAGGGAAACCGAGGCATAGTGCAAGGACAGGGCTGCCTAAGGCCACTTGTCCAGGGAGAAACAGAGCCAGTCTAAAGACTGGGTGTCCTGGGTGCAGGTCCTCGCATCATCCTTAAATTACTGTAGCACCTTTCCTGGGTACCAACTCTTCAGAATTCTGTTAAGTTTTTATGAAGGGCTTAGTGGGTCTACAATAGGCCCTTGCCCTCGGAGAACGTGTAGACTTCAGCAGCCTGTTCACAGTTGTAAGGGCCTAGATAGGGGTATGAGATGAGGTGTGGTTTTGGCCCCAAGTTTGGGGTCATGCAGAGTAAGAGGATTCAGCCCTAAGAAAGGATTGGGTCTCACAGCCTAAGCCTAGGGCAGTCGTACACTTACTGTAAGCTCTTGGCCTCATCCCTCAAGTTAGGGCAAATTCGTGTTCCCAGGAGTTCTAGAACTATGTCTCTCTGTCTCACTTAGCATTGACCGTGACCACATTGTCCTTGTCCTTGGCAAGACCCACCTCCACTAACCCACTCGGTCTGACCCTCCCTGATGCCTGGACCTGGTTTGGCAGTGGGGCTCTTTCACAGGGGCCGTCTGCTTCCTAGGAGAGCACAGGAGGGGACAGGGAGTGGGGGAAAGGACACTCCTCTGCTTCCACCCGCTGTGGGCCAGGGCTGTAAGACACTGCCACAAGGGACTCTGGCTGATTTTTGTGTCCCGGACTCCTTCGGCAGTCTGGTGATGTCCCTGTACTCCTGTTATTTTAAATGCATAAGATAAAATGTGTAGGATTATATAAGAAACTAATAATATTGAAAAATAGTGAAATATTGTTTAAAATCTGTGATATAGTAATGTATGAGCATTTTATTTTTAATGCATTGTTACAAGATCTAGCTATAGATCTAATAACAATAGTAACTTTGAAGTAGTGATGAAAATCAACAATGACGCTACCTTCCATAACTGGGATGTAACATGAAAATATCTGTAATTTAATCTATTGGTGACAGTCACGGGTATTGTTAATACTACTGTGGTTGCTTGCATTCATAATATAATAGACAGTAATGCAATATTTCAGTTAGTGGTTACTGAGGCAAAGATGATTCTTTTGTATGCCATTCAAGCACAAACCTGCTGGCCGGCCGAATTCTGCTCACCCCTTGGTGAGAAACCCCTGAGTCAGGGCAGCTTTTTACCTTTGGACTCTAGAGAAGTGCACTTCTTTTTTTTTTTTTTTTTTTTTTTTTTT
>NC_045434.1:110921323-110972293 GCF_002776525.5 Piliocolobus tephrosceles | reverse complement strand
CCCGTCTCGGCCTCCCAAAGTGCTGGGATTACAGGCTTGAGCCACCGCGCCCGGCGAGAAGTGCACTTCTACTGCTTTTCCAGCAGGGGGAGCTTTCAGCCAGGCCAGTGTGAAAGGGCTAGGCACTCCCTGAACACACAAGCTGTCTATATGTAAAACAGACGTGCACCTGCCCAGGGCGTGTCTGGTGGGCCCTATCGTATCTCTGGATGGGGTGTGATGTGACGGAATCAGAGGAGGTTAGAGGAGGACAGTAGAGCCTTCCCAGGGGCCGGCCAGACCATACACAATGAGCACTGAATGTGAAGAATAGAGGAGCCCAGGAGGGAGGGAATGGGAAATGAAGACTTTCTGGAGGAGATGGTGAAGGGGGAAGAGGGAGGTGTGACTGAGGGATGCCAACTGCTGGACTGTCTGCTATGCCTGGCAGGTTCATGCAGGAGCTGACAGAGATGCTGGGCTTCCGCCCCTACCGTTTTTATTTCTACATGTGGAAGTTCGTGTCTCCACTATGCATGGCTATACTCACCACAGCCAGTGTCATTCAGCTGGGGGTCACGCCCCCGGGCTACAGCGCCTGGATCAAGGAGGAGGTGAGGGTTGGGGCCCCAAACCCCAGGGACATTTGCATCTTCTCAAGCCTTCAATGCAACCGCTGATAGGGATACACCTTTCTAGGGCAGGTGCTATGTGCCAGGCCCTGCCAGGTGCCTCACACCTAAACCGCAATCCTACAACAGCCCAAAGACAGAGGTGGCATCATCCCTGTAGCACAAATGGGGACACTGAGGCTTAGAAAGATTAATGCACTTATCCAGTCTTTCTAACCCATATTCCTTCTCCATGCCTGTGGAGTGGAATTAGTCCATTTTATAATAGTAGAAATCACCCTAGACCCTTTCACCAAGGTGACCAGGTAAACCCCTGTCAACCCCCATCCTTGGCTGTGCCTGACCAGGATGGTGGGAGGGGAGAGGAGTGGAAGGCCATGGGTGAGGGCAGGAGAGCGGTCTTGGAGGGCTTGGGAGGGGAGGGCTGTCACAGTGCCGGCAGCAGCCCTTAAGGCAGCCCACCCGCAGGCGGCCGAGCGCTACCTGTATTTCCCCAACTGGGCCATGGCGCTCCTGATCACCCTCATCGTCGTGGCGACGCTGCCCATCCCTGTGGTGTTCGTCCTGCGGCACTTCCACCTGCTCTCTGATGGCTCCAACACCCTCTCCGTGTCCTACAAGAAGGGCCGCATGATGAAGGACATCTCCAACCTGGAGGAGAACGATGAGACCCGCTTCATCCTCAGCAAGGTGCCCAGTGAGGCACCTTCCCCCATGCCCACTCACCGTTCCTATCTGGGGCCCGGCAGCACATCGCCCCTGGAAACCGGTGGTAACCCCAATGGACGCTATGGGAGTGGCTACCTCCTGGCCAGCACCCCTGAGTCGGAGCTGTGACCACTGCCCCAGCCCTGCCCGTCTCCCCCCCCACACTCAACCTGCCCACTCGTCCAGGCCTGGCCTCTTCCTCGAGGTGGTCACCAGGCCCAGGCCAGGCCCTTTGCCCAAGAAGAGAGGGTCTGCCCTGCCTCACTCCCCTCTTCAGTCCCAGAAGACTCTGCTCCCTAGCCCTGAGCAGGAGGCTGGAAGCAGCTCTGTTTCCCAATTCAGGACCCCACTCGTCTAGCCTTCCAAGAGCCTCCGCCAGATTGCAGCCATGTAATTGGAACAACCCATTAGTCCGGCTTCCCAGTCCCTGGGAGATTCCAAGTGGCCACTGCAGGAGTCACTCACCTCCCTCTCTTCCTGTAACTTGCCACCTGCAGTTCTTAGGGCTCTGGGGTGCCCTGAGCCGCCACATGGTGGTGGTGAGAGGCCTTGGGGCCGGGGAAGGAGAGTGGACTTTGGCTCACTCTGCCATGAGAACAGGACACCATCCTGCCCGGCCCAGACGGGGTTGCTCCTAGTCTCAGCGGCTACCTGCCTGAAGGCAGAAGGGCTCAGGGCTCAGACTTGGGAGGGCATAGGCAGAAGCCCCAAGTTCTGTTGTCGGAGGTGGGTGCTGCCCTCGGCTTGAGCATGAGCCTTGGTAGCAGAAGGTGAGGAACATCCTCTGCCCTGGTCCCTGGGTGGAATCTTCCCATGTCCTTGGCCCTGCCTGGGGTGGGTGGTGTGCGCTCCTGCATCTTGTCTGGGAGTCCAATGACTGGGACCAGAACCTTCCCCACCTCAATTAGGACTTAGCCATCTCCCTGTCCCCAGCACCCCTCCCCAGCCCACAGTGGGGGCCTCTGCCTCTTTCCTGGAGAGAGAAGGAAACAGTGCAAGGAGAGGTTTCCAGGGCACAAATTGTTGGTTCCCAGCACAAATTAGACAGTTTGGAGCACAATTGTGAAGCACACTTCCCGCCCTCCTCACCTGGGGTCCAATGTTCTGTCTAGTGGCAGCTTTTCCCCTGGAACAGGGGTCCCCGGAGTTCAGGGGCTTATCCCCAGGAAGCCTCACTCCTGGGGAAAGACAGATAATTTCACTGCCCCTTTGAGCCACCACTCACTCTCCTTATTATACAAGCACAGCCACCCAGTGTGCACATCACGTGCAGACACCTTGGAAACCTTTCCCAAGCCTTCCTGGCCCATAGTGACCAGTGCCACAGGCAGTGCTGTGGACAATAGAGGCTGCCAAAGGCAAGGGCTGGTCTTCAGAATGGAGGCCAGCCTGTGCAGAAGGGTGCAGCTGACAACAGCGACCCCACTCACCATTACCTTCAGGGCCTCCTCTGGAAGAGAACCCATTCTCAGAGTGCAGCCAGGGAGGAACCTGACCCAAGAGTTAATGTCTGCAGAGGGAGGGATGGATGGATGGATGGATGGATGGATGGATGGATTGAGGGGTGGGGTTGGATGGATGGATGGTTGGATGGATGGATGGGGTGGGGGAAGGAAGGAAAGGAGGGAGAAAGGAGGGAATACTGGCTCCATCTTTCGGAGAGCTCTGGTGGGCAGGGCAGAAACAGGCCACAGTGCTCAACCCGGACACCCTCACGAAGGGTCCCAAGTCACTCTTGTGGCTCAGACTGCTCTTAGGACCTGGAGGGACAGACCAGAATCAGGGTGTCCTCCTTTACCCCTGAGTTCCTTACTGTCCCCCCAAGCCTGGGAGCGGTCTATCCCCCAACCCTGCCATCTCTCTTACACATCCCTCTTCCACACCTTCCCCTTTCTAGCCCCCTCTGCCCTACCTGTTTTTCCTGAGTGTTTGAGGGGAGAGAGAGACCCACCTCTCAAAGAGATGAGCTTTTGGGGCACAACATCCCACTGTAGGCCCCCTCACCTGACAACACCTCCTACCTGGCCCCTTGCCAAATCCCAAGCAGAATTAGCAACAGGAAAAGCAAAGCCCCAGGACAGACACTCTACTATATATACTCTTCTATATATTCTGTTTCTATTGTATATTCACTCTGTACATGTGGGTGTAAATGCTGTTAAATGACAAACCCAATATTATACTGTGGCTGGTGGACTATTTTCATCCTCAGTGCTGTACAGATCTATTTTCATTGTATATTTGATATATTTTTAATTTTGTAGCGTGTGGCTGGGCCAGGCCCCAGCGGGAGGGGCTGAGCTGGGGCTGTATGCTTGCTAGGTGTGGGCGCGCTAGTGCTCCCTGTAGCTTTTGCTGTGTCTTCGCTGTGTGTTAGACGTAGGGCCCAGAGCTCAGGGTGTGTGTGTGCGTGCGTGTGTGTATGGTGTGCACATACGTGAGTGTGGGTGTGTGTAGCGTGCTGGTCTGTGACTCCCAGTGTTCACCACCTTCCCAAAGACCACGCTCCCTCCCCCTGCCTCCTCCTCTCGGCTCTATCTATCGGGAGTCTCAGGGCCGGCAGGGTGCCTCGGGAGCCCCCTGCTATGAGGAAAGGCATGTGTTTCTTGCTGGTGACTCATTGCCTTCACACCACTGGGTTTGCCAGAAACAGGGAAGGAGGGCGTTAGGGGAAAAAAAAAAAATCCTTAAATGTATTTACCAGTCAGCTTCTTGCTGTTCTCAGTAGAATCGCTAGCTCTTCTCCAGAGGAAAAGTACTAGGATTCTTAAGATGGCGAGACCCCAAGAGGGATCTCACAGCACTGCTGCATTTGCCCTTGATGCGGTCCTGACAGTGTTTGGAAAGGGCCACCTGCCCCCTCCCCACTGTACTTCTGACGCCTTTGGAGTCAAAAGCAGGTGGGGTCACCTGATGAGCTAAGAACCAGCCCCAGAATCCTGGAGGAGCAGGAGAGGACCAGGTCCCCAAGCCCTTTCACAGGGTCCCCACCCCCACTGGCTTTGGTGCTGTCCAAACAGTGCCCACCAGAAGGCTGAGGGAACTCCAGGGCAGGGATGTGCCTGAAAGAGTCAACAGTCTCCTGATCCCTTACCTGTGCCTGCCCTCCAGCCCCATCACCAGCTTCTTGCTCAGGGAGCCTTCTGCCCTCCTCACTGAGGCAACATGAAGCCCGAGGCCCAGATGGGGGCTGAACAGGTAGGGCACATCAGTGAATGCCAGTGAGGTCAGCTTCTGCCCTCCAGCAATACATGTGCAGGGGCTGCTGCTTTCCCAGTGCCAGGAGAATCCCTGCTCTGAGTCAGTCTGTGTGAGTCATGGGACTGGGACCCAGGAGCCATGGTCCCAGGCACTGCACAGGTCTACGGTATTACCAGTCAGAAGGGCTGCTTTTCTGCCCTTCCTCACCCCAACTTCCCCATCCCACTCCCCCACAGTACTCCCCGCTGTGAAAAGAGCTGGAAACTGAACCAGTTAGAATGAACCTGGCTCCCTGAGCACCCCTGTATCCTTCAAATAGGCCCTGAGATGTGAGGTCTGCTGCTTCACTGGGGCCTGGTGACTTGGCTGGGGGAGGGGGCCTAAGGCCCCTTCTCACTGAAAGCTCTGCTTTGTACAGACCCAAGCACACACACCAGGCTGTCACTTTGGGTTCTGGCATAAGTTCAGAACAATTCAAGTCCCTGTGTCCCATGGCTGGTCAGAGCCCTGGGTCAAAACCACTCAGCCCAGGGGAGGGGATGAGGCATTGTCACCCTAGACCCTTCTTCCTCTCTCCCCCACCATGGTGTGCAATAAAGTGTCTGTTCTTACCAAACCTTTCTTGCCTTTCTCACCTGCTCTTGCAATAAGGGAGAGGGATGGGTGGCCAAGGATCCTGTGGGAAACTTTGGGGGGAAAAGCTTGGACTGGGATGGGCGGACAGGACTGCTGAGGGGGTGGCTGGCTGAGGAGCAGCGTGGGAAGTGTGGGCAGGTTCATCTCTGTATTTTCCTAGGAACTGTCATAGGTATTAATAACGCATACACTTGCAGAGGGCCCTTGGGGTCCAGCGATTCCACGTATCTAATTTCTTGTCATCTTTGCAACCATTTCCTGAGGGAGATCCTTTGCTGTCTAGATTTTTCCAGTTGAAACTGCATCTGAAATAAGTATGGTATTGGGTGGTCTTTTTTTAAGGACCTTTAACCACCTTAAGGTGGTTTTTAAAGACCCTGTAGGGGAAACTCCTGTCCCCTCTGACTGCCAGGAAAAGCTCTACTTGTCAGCCTGGCAAGGGTGGGGTGTGTGGACGCCCACCCCAGGAAAGGACAAGGGTGGGAAGGTGCCAGTGTTCAGAGGTCTGAAAGCGAGGACTAGGAGGCAGGGGACTCCTGGGTGCTGCGGGGTGGACTCCCCTGGAACAGGCATATTCTAAAGTTCTGCCCCTCTCTTCAAGATAGCTATCCCTTTTGCAAACTTCAGTAGAAGGTAAAGATGAACTAGGGGGTCTGACATCATCCCTGTTCTAACATTCCAGCCCTAAGTATTCACTTATTAAACACCCACTGAATACTCAGCACTGTGAAGAACGGAATGTGCTGGGGCCTGGGGAAGCTCTTCTTCCTGCCTCAGCCACTGGGAGCACCGACATTGAAAGAGGCAAGAAGTCTGACTCCTGGAGGAGGCCTCACCCCCACCCCACCCAGCTCCAGAATGATGCTGCTTGCACTCACACACACACACACACACACAGCCAAGGACCCTGACGAAACCTGTCATTTTCTTCTCTTGCCATAGAAAGTGTTGTTCCAGGAATAGCCACCAGATGGCAGGAAAACCTTTCTCGCCAGATCGTAGCCTGCTTGCCTTCCTTTCCTCTCCGTCATTTATTCCTTTGTGGGTCAGTTTATTTGTTGAACAAACATTTATTATGTACCCACCCTGGACAGGCTCCATGCCAGCTATAGATGAATAAAGATAAAATCAGCCCCTGCTGTCCTGAGTTTGGCAGAGGGAGGGGCCCTGCCCTATGACTCCACATCTCCCCATGTATGTTTCAAACCGGGAAATGGCCTGGTGCTGGAAAAGTCACACCTTGTAAAGTATCAGTCTTTTGGTTGAAGATAATGTTTTTGGTTGAGATGCGAGCCCTTCTGCCAGGAGGGGCACCCAGACCCGCCAAGATGCAGCATAACAAGGGCTTTGGTTCGAAGGAGCTCTAGAGTCATACTTCTCAATTTCAAGTTCAAATGCCACCCAGCTTCCTGCTTCCTGGGAGGCCTTGAGCAAGTCACGTAATCCCTCTGAGCTTAAACGTCCTAGTCTGTAAAACAGAGATAATAAATAGATTCAGTGAGATAACACATGTTGGTCCAGTTATCTATTGCTGTGCTCCAAGTTACCCCAAATCTGAGTGGCTTAAAACAACCATTCTATCACGCAGCTTTGTGAGTAAGGAATTCAGGTAGGACTTGTCTGAGCAACTCTTTTGGTGGCAACCGAGGTCACTCAGTGATATTCAACTAGCAGCGAACTAGTTTGGAGGGTCCAAGGCAGCTGCCTTCACATTCACTCAAATGCCTGGCACTCCAGTGAGAATAGCTGGAAGACTGGGTTCAGCTGGGCCTGCCGGCCAGAGTGAGCAGCTACCACTGCCTCTCCAGCATGGCTACTCGGCCAGACTTCTGACTGAGGGGCTAAGGGTGCCCAGAGAGACCATCTCAAGAGACAGGAGGTGGAAGCTGCCAGGTTTTTAAGGCCTGCGCCTGGAAATGGCACAGTACCTCCACCATCTTCTGTGGGTCACGACATCCGCCCAAATAAAGGGGAGGGCACACAGAAGCCCCCACTTGTTGATGGGGAGTGGGGAAAATCTGGCTGCCCATGTTATGGGCCGATTCTAGAGCGTTAGGGATCTTTGTCATCAGTCACCAGCACCTGGGCGGAAGCTTCCTCCTGAGGGGCTATCAGCTTAGAGACACAGAACTGGACACACAACAGGTCATTTCTGCTGGGGAGGTGAGTGGCTAAGTTTGGGCCCTGGGTGGAGGGAGCAGTCAGGGAAGAGGATGAGAAGGGCATGCGGGAGGACAGGTGAGGCCGCTGCTTCTGCCTCAGGTTTGCCCCAGGGCAGGTGGCATGAGTGGTTTGAATCATGGGTCTGTCACCAACCATACCACCTTGGGGAAGCCACTTAAACCCTGGAACCTCCATTTTCTGATCTGTAAAAGGAGGACGACAATAAAATATCTTCCTTAGAGATGGTATGAGGGAAAAATGAACTTCATCAGTAACATCTCCTGGAATACAGTATCGACTTCTTTCTATATGGGGATACAATAGGTGCTCATTAAATATTATCTCCTTCTTTGCCATCCTGGGCAAGGCCATGGGGCCTGCTTCATTCTGGGGCCCCATCACCCATGCAATGAGCCATCTCCTAAAGCTATTCACAAAGGACAGTTTCATCCTAAAATCCAGAGAAACCAAGGAAGGAGGGGAGGAAAGGAACTCTCTCCAGGAAAGGGAGGACCAGAGTGTGGGGGTCTCACTGATCCTGTACATTATCGGGTTCACCCCAGCAGTCACCACCAGACAGCTCCAGTCACAGGGACTTGGGCCAAGGCTAAAGTATTCCACAGACCACAAGGCTATGGTGGGGTTTTGTTTTTGTTTTCTTTGTTGTTGTTGTTTTAACAAAAGGCCCCAAATTCTTTTTAATACTTCTCCCATCAAAAGTGGAGTCTATCCTCCTCCTCTTGAATCTGGGTGAGCAAATGCCTCCTCTGACCAACATGATATAGCAGAAATGATGCTATATGACTTCGAAGGCTAGATTAGGAAAGGCCATGCCACTTCCACCTGGTGTTCTAGGGATACTGGTTCTAGAGGCAGCCAGCTGCCATGTAAGACGGCCAACCACCCTGAGACTGCCATGGTAGGGAGGCGATATGTTTGCAGATGCTTAGGTTGACAGCTTCAGCTGAGCTTTCAGCCAACAGCCAGTGTCAACTGCCAGCCACATGAACACATCATACTGAATGTTTAGCCCAGCTGAGCTTCAGATGTTTGCAGCCCGCTGACATCTGATTGTAGCTGCATGAGACCCTAATCAAGAACCATTCAACTGAGCCCTTCCTAATTTCCTGACCCATAAAATAATGAGCAAAATAAAATGACTGTTGGGTTTACACCACTACATACTGGGGGTAATTTGTTTCATAACAATAGTAACCAGAACATGAACCTTACTGATTATCTGGCCAAACCTCCTTGTATAACAGTGGGGAAAACTGAGGCCCAAAGAGGAAAAGACCAGATTCCCCACAACCAAGCAAGGGGAAGATTGGGGGCCGGTGCCCGGGTTTCTTGACTCCCAATCTAGTGCACTCTCTGCCACACAGCAAGAAACTGACAGGGAGGACTCCTCCCCCACCCCCCCACCCCCACCGCCTCATTAATTCCATGCATCAAGCAAGCATGAATCAGGTATTCTGAGTGCCTGGGATTGGGCTGAGCACTGGGAATATACAAACGACTAGGCAAGAGTCTCTGGCTCGCAGAGGCAGTCACAATCTGACTTGGGTGTCTCCCCTCCTGGCACACTCACTGGTGCCAGGCACATTGCTGCATTCTTTACTTACATCATCTTAGGTACGAAGAAAGAAGAAACCTGCGAGATGGGAGACTATGCCTGTCATTCAACCACAAACCCTTACAAAGATTGATCCATGCCAGGCACAGTGCTGGCTGCGGAGCGTAAAGACTCAGTGGGGATCTGCTTTCTGCCCCTGGGTCTGAGCTGCCTGGGTTCTGGGTCCCTCCATTCTGCCCAGGGCTGACCCAAGCAGGGAAGAATCCCTGGACTTCAGGGGCACCCAAGAGGAACCTGAGTTTGGCCTGCCTCTCCAGACAGCTGCTTCCCCTTTCCCCTGGACATTGCTGGAGGGAACCGGCCCATCAGGACTAATTAACTACTCTAATGGAATGAACCAGTTTTTCCTGGAACCTAGCCCAGGTGGGAGGAATCTGTACTTTTCTAGATGGAGAAATACTAAGTGTCAAGGGGTCTTGCCTGCCGGACCCTGGGCTAGCGTGTGTGCGGCGGGCGGCCGGCCGGTGGGGGCAGGGGGGTACTCTCTGGATGCAGGCTGAGTTCCCAGCCTAGGAGCCTTAAACAAGGAGGCCTCTAGGGTCCACTCAGCTGGTGGCCCCCACGTCGCTCTCTGTCCTTGGCCCAACCCCAGCCCTAGCTCAGTCTCTCAGAGTTCGCTGCTGCTGCTTAGGCCTGACATCCCTAAGTGGGGGGAATGTGTCCATGAGCTAACACTCAGGTCCCCTCCAACCCTATGACTCCAGGTCCATAGTGTATAGGCCCTGAGCCCTGCCCAGGCCGGAGCTTCTGGTCTCTTCTCTTTAACAGCGGGGCCCTCAACGTTTGCCTTTGAGCCCCAGATACAACTTCACTGGGATTACATTATCCCAGCAACCCAACCCTGCTTTCAGTCCTGAAGGCAGAGCCGTTTTACTCATCTTCACAAGACCTGAATCACTAGGGCTAGGTTCTCCCCAAAGCCCCCTCCCCCCCCCCCCCCCCCCCCCCGCCCCCGCCCGGAGGGCGCTCCCTTTTGTTTTGGAGCCTGCAAGTTTCTGCAGGCTGCTTGGGGTGTGGGGGGGGAGGCAGGATGACATGAGCTGAGACGCAGACAGGAGGCTGCCAGCCTGCTCTTGCCTTCCCTTCTCTTGTTCCCCCCTGAGCGGGGAGGCCCTATCACCTTCCAATGACTCTGAAAAAGCAATTCAATTTTCCCGGCTGGGAGAGAGCAAGGCATGCTGGGAAAGGATGCTGGCTCCTTGGCCTGGACCTGAAGGAGGAGGGTCAGTCCCTGGCAGGAGCTAGAATACCAAAAAGGGAAAGTGTGAGCACCACTGGATAGGACCTTGCCTTGGCCTACAGCCCCTCACCACAAACGGGTTTCAAAGAAGGAAGATGGAGAGGAGATTGGATGGCTCCAGTAATTCTAAAGAGGCTGAGCCCATACAAAGCTCCCAGTGTGGAAAGGGGAAGGGTAAATGGCTTTGATTTCAGGCTCTCAGCTTCCTACGGACAGGGTCAGCCTCAGCATTCAGAGGGTGAGGACCTTATTATGGAGGGGTGGGCCTGAAAAGGGTGCAGGTGCTTGACAGCCTCCATCGGTGCCCCTCTAGAATCTCCCATGGCCCTCTCTTCCTATTCTTTCGCCACACCCTCAACCCTGATGAGGGAAATCCGCTGTGGCTGACACCGTCTGTGAACTGGCTCTCAGACAGGTGCTCTTCCCTGACAGCCTGAAGAAACCAGGACACTCAGGAGAGGACAGAAGAGAAAAGTTGAAACTGAGGGAAAGAAGCTTGGGGAACTAGGAATTTCCAATAGTGGCTGCTTTGTGGTCTTGCTAAGCCTGTCAGGTATCAAGGTTCTTGGAGGAATGAAGAAGGGAGGGAGTAGGCAGAGTCCCAATGGCAGAGTTAGGCTAGAAGAGGTACCTGAGGTCCTGGAATCGAGAGGAAGCCCAGAATCAGCTGCCACCCCATCTGCCCACATCACAGCCCCCAGAGCTCAGGGCAAGGTCTGGAGCCAGGACATCCTAGCACCACCAGGGGGCAGCACCCTCACATCCATGGTAGGTTGTGTCACAGTAGCCTGGGCAAGGGGCTCTCCTATCCTTCTCCGGCTCTGCGTTTTGAGGGAACACTAAGACCTCACACAAAGAACCGATGGGGACAAGTCCCATAGTGCTAACTGCAGCATAGCGACTCCCACAGAGAGGCACAGGTAACAGGTGAGCCCAGAGCTCTAGAATAAATCTCCAGTAAGGGTGAGGCATTCTCTAGAGGCCTCAGGACTGAGGCTGAGCTCCCCCCTCCGGAGCTGGTCAGTGCACAGAGCCAGGAGACCTGGTCCCATGCACCTTTACCCAGCTGCCTCTCTCAGGCTGGGCCCTCTGTTTTTGTCAGCTCTTCCTAGGTTCCCATGCCCACGTCCCAACTTTCTGATCTCCCTCCCTCCCCTCCTGGCCTCCTTTTTCCCTGGAAACTTTCTTCCTCTATCCATCTCCCCAGGTGCTCATCACCATCCATAAGCACTGCAGACTGGAAGCACCAGTTGGGCAGATTTACTAGAGCGAGTGGCTGTTTTATTCACTGATGTATTTCCAGTGCCCGGAACTGCTTCTGGCATATCGTAGGTATTCAATAAGTATTCATTGAGTGAATAAGTCAATCAGGGGTGGGATACTATGGGTTTTTTCCCCTTGCCCACTACACTCCCTTTCTTCCAATGACTGAGCTCAGTCATCCTGATTAACGGAAAGCAAGGGAGAGACCCCAAGGGACTTTGCCAGGACACGGACCAGATAGGACTTGAAAGTTATTCATTACATTAATATTCTGTGGTTCTTTCTTCCTCACTCCAGCTTCTGGCGTGTCCCGGGTCTTCTCTTCCCAGTTACTCTTGGGATATTTCTTTTCACTGCAGCAAACTCAAAGCCAGCTAAACTCTGAAATACAAACATCAGTTTCGAGAAGCAGGGACTGGGCACAAAGGGGGTGCCAGAAAATGAGTGTTTCTGATTAACACACCTCCCCTGTGTATCAGTACAGATCATCAAAGATCATTGCCATTTTGGTTTTCTGGCCTCATTAATAACGAGACTTGCTTGTAAAACTCCCTTGCATTGGCACTGGGCTTTTAACCTTTCCTGAGACACACACAGGCCCTTGTCTTGTTTTTCCCAGTTGAGCTAGGTACTGCCTGATCTGGAAATGGGAAGGTGCACAGGTGTCCAGGGTAGGTGTGTCATTTACCTTTCATTTCTGCCTCAAGATCTCCTTACATCATCCCCACAGGCATGGAAGCTGCCTGAAGCTGTAAAAAAATAAAAATAAAATTTTTTTTTTAAAAACCTTGGGAATTAATATGAAGATGTAAAATAGGTTCTGGACTTAACAAAAACAAATGAATCTGGAAATTGCTCTTGGGATAGGGCCAGTAAAGTCCTGTTGGTGCCTATGTTTTGGGTATGGCAGCTTCTCAATCACTTAGCAAACAGGTTCTCAGGAGCAGGAACTGTGGGAGCTATTAAGATGGAAAAAGCACAATGCCGCCTGCAGGAGCTCAGGGTTAGGGAGGGGAGAGGAGGCATATACACAGGCAAAGTCAAATTTTAGTGGGTGGAATAAGAGTAGAAGCAGGAGGGGGTCATGAGGCAGGACACAGGCACTTCCTATGTGGACCCCAGAGGAATGACGAGCAAAGGCTTTAACTAATGACTTTTCAGGGCCACCCACCCACCCCACATCCATAACAGGTTTCGCGATGAACAGAGCCAGAGCTACGGTTTCCTTCCAACTGGCACAAGAGGCGTTTCTCTGCCCAAGGCCACCCGTCCCCCATTCCATCGCGGGGGCTTTGGTGGCTGGGACAGAGGCGAAGAGCATCAAGGCCATGGGCGTCTTGGGCTCCACTGGGCCTCCGAGGCGCAGGATGCGGGGCGGGGTGCTCAGAAGGCCCCAACACGGTGCTTGGGAAAGGAGAGGGCAGCCTGATCCTCTCGACAGCGTCTCTACCCTCTTTCTTCCTTAGCCTTCCATCAGCCGCAGTGAAACCGCAACAGTTCGACCAGTTTGGCGGGGAGGGGGCGACGGAGCCGGGCGGAGGTTAGAGGTCAGGGGTCGAGAGCGCTTCAGTGTCAGCGGGCTGCAGTGGGAGGAGCTGCGGGCCCGGGGGAGGAGGGGAGCAGGGCCGAGGGGGGCGGGAGGGGCTGCCGGCGGAGGCGCGCAGGGGCGGCGCGCTGGGCTGGGCACTGGCGGCGAGGAGGTGACGCGCTTGGTTTGGGCTCGGCTCCGGGGAGGAAGACTGCGCTCGGTCGCCGGGGCCTGCAGCTAGCCAGATCGGCCCCGCGCCGCGCCCCGCCCACCCCGCCCGCGAAGGGCGCGCCTGGGCGAGGCGGGGCCCGGGAGAAAAGGCGCCACTGGAGCGTGGCGGCCGCTGCCAGCGCCGGAGGGAGACCAAGAGCCCCTAGGGCTCCAGCCCACCAGCGCCGAGGCGCCCCCTCCCCTATGCCACCTCGCGCCCGCCCCCTGCCGCGCGCGAGCCAAGGCCGGCGCCCCGCCCGGAGATGGGCAGACGCGTAGATGGCGTGGCTCCCAGCGCCGCTAGATCGCAGGAACCCGGCGCCGGGGCGTTGCGCTGAGGCGCCCTCTCCGCTCGGCGCGGGAAGCCTGCAGGTGTCCTTGGCAGCTCGGCCGCCGCCCCGGGTACTCCTTCGTCAGCGCCCAGAGCCCGGCTCCCTAGAGCGGCCCCGCCCCCCAGGCGCCGCGCAGCGCAGGACGCCCCGTCTGAGGCCCCCCCGCCCTCAGCGCGGCCCCCGCAGCGCTGCGCCGGGTCCGGCTCAGCTCCCAGCCGCGGACGCAGGACCCGAGGCTCGCTCCTGCGGGCGTGCTTGTTTTCCAGCTGCCGCCTCGCCCTGCGCAGCCCCCGCCCGCCTGGCCGCCGCGCTCTGCTCTGCCCCGCCTGCCTTCCTCGCCCGGCGCTGGATTTATGAATGGGGGGAAGAGGCCACATGCCGCCGCCGCCGCCTCGTGTTGACCGCAAGCAGCCCGGGCCCACGGAGCTCCGGCTACCGTGAGAGTGTCAGCACGGCCCCGGCAGCCACTCGGAGGACTTGTTGCTGCTGCGCTGCAGCCGCTGCGGGGAAGCCGGCTGCTCCGGGGCTTGGTGCGGTCTGGGAGCCGGAGGGTGGCCCGTGTGAGTGTGAGCGCGCGCGCCCCGGACCTTCGCGGTGCGCCTGAACTGTGCGCTTCCTTGTCTTTGGTCGGGGTGACGGCGGGGGCGTGTCCCCGGCCCAGAGCGTCTGTCTGTCCCGTCCTAGCGGGGGACCGCGTGTGTGCTTGCTTCTACTTCCCCGGGTCCTCCTTCTCTCCGCCTCCCTCTCTCCGGAGCTTCCTGCCCTAACCCCAACCACCTGTGCAACAGAGAAATCCAACTCCTGTCGCTCCGCGTCCTAGGGGGGATAGGCAGGGGCAGGGCCACGCCGCAGAGGGGGCCGCCGCCGCCTCCTTCCTCTTCTTCGTCTCCTCCCCCTCCCCCGTCTGACGCTGCCTCCTCGGGAAGGGTGTTTGGAGGGCAGCGGCCGCCCCAAGCCGGAGCCCCGCAGCGCTTCTTATGATCAGCTCGGTGTGTGTCTCCTCCTACCGCGGGCGCAAGTCGGGGAACAAGCCTCCGTCCAAAACATGTCTGAAGGAGGAGATGGCCAAGGGCGAGGCGTCGGAGAAGATCATCATCAACGTGGGCGGCACGCGACATGAGACCTACCGCAGCACCCTGCGCACCCTACCGGGAACCCGCCTCGCCTGGCTGGCCGACCCCGACGGCGGGGGCCGGCCCGAGACCGATGGCGGCGGCGCGGGCGGCAGCGGCGGCGGGGGCTGCGAGTTCTTCTTCGACAGGCATCCGGGCGTCTTCGCCTACGTGCTCAACTACTACCGCACCGGCAAGCTGCACTGCCCCGCCGACGTGTGCGGGCCGCTCTTCGAGGAGGAGCTCACCTTCTGGGGCATCGACGAGACCGACGTGGAACCCTGCTGCTGGATGACCTACCGGCAGCACCGCGACGCCGAGGAGGCGCTCGACATCTTCGAGAGTCCGGACGGAGGCGGCAGCGGCGCGGGGCCCAGCGACGAGGCCGGCGACGATGAACGGGAGCTGGCCCTGCAGCGATTGGGCCCCCACGAGGGAGGCGCGGGCCACGGCGCCGGGTCTGGGGGCTGCCGCGGCTGGCAGCCCCGCATGTGGGCGCTCTTCGAGGATCCCTACTCCTCCCGGGCGGCTAGGGTGAGTGGCAGGAGCCCATGTCTCCCCATCTTGGGTCTGCAAGGGGTCCGTGGTGGGTGGCCTGTAGGGGCCGGGAGGAGCAGGGACCGAGCCTGACTTACCTTACCACCGCAGATTGTTCCCGCCTTCCTCTCATCCTCCCTCTGAGGCCCGCAGGGGAATTACACACTCCCACCCTCTCCCCTGCACGCTCCATCAGGAGATTGCACACACTTGACTTACTACTTGGACCCAGTCCCAGCTGCCTGCTTTGCCGCATCCCCTCCAGTGAGTGGGGTGCCCAGCTCAGCTCCTCCACCACCTTCTTTGGTCTGCACAGGCCGCCCTATCTTCAGCTGCCCTCCACTCCGCACAGGGCTATGGTCCTGGAGAGCTGGAATTTGGCCTTCTGCTGGGGGCAGGCAGGGTTGAGAGGAAGGAAACTAGGGTGGGTTTTGTTAGATGCTTCCATGCGATGCCATCTCATTTACATCCTCCCAGCAGCTCAGTGTGCCCACAACTATGCACTTCAGAGAGGAGGAGATAGGCTTCAGCATCTTCAGCTCAGAAGAGGCAAAGCTGAGACCACAATCCGGCCTCCTTTCCAGGTTTAGGAGAGGCCTTCTTTCTCCCAGGGAGAATGCCATGCCCCCCAGGCTTCCTGCACACCTGGGATGTCCTGGCCTCAGCTGGGGTGAGAAGAAAATTAAACAGGAAGGACCTAATGTTCTAGGCCCTGCAGGCTCCCACGGCCAGTGGCCAGCCACAGGCTTGCTGGTAATTATACCAGATTTTTGTTACCGCTTTTCTTTCTGCTGCAGCACAAACTATCTTTCCAGAAAGCCCTGGTTCAGATTACTGCTTGAAATGGGTGTATGAGAGAAGGGGGAAGCACAGGTTGATTTAGGCAAGACTTACTACCTCCTCCCCAAGTAAATCCAGTTTCCCTCACCCCTTTAGGTGGAAGGGGAAAATGGGGGAGGAGATGCTTGCCCCATTATGCTTGGACAGCTAAAAAATAAATAAATAAAATAAAAATCCCTGAAGGATGGCTTTAGATTCTTTAAAGAAAGAAAACTCTGGGGGCTGGTGTCGGATCTCATGGTCAGCAGCCTAAAGCCTGGTTGGGGGACTGTCTGGGAGACAGGAAAGAGCAATGTAACTTGTTGGGTCTGGGGACTGCTGCTTGCTGTGGAACCTGGTTGGTTCTTCCGGCATCCCAAATTGTCATGTTAATGAGTCTCAGAGCGCCCTCCCTTTCCCAGCACTCCTGTGCTGGACTCCATCCTAGACATAGAAGAAGGCAGGGTAGAGAATTGGGGAACAGGCCTACAGGGAAAAGCCAGGCTGGCATAAATGCCAGGCCAGGGCAGATACATCTTCTGCCTGAAGGAGAAGGGAGGAACAGAGGTCTCAGGGGCCGTGGCATACTGGGCTGGGGCTGCAGGCAGCCATGAGAAGGCAGGGATCTTTTGCAGGACTGAGAACAAAGCTAGAGGCAACGGCCTGGGTTTCTTTCCTTGTAGCCCTGAGACCGGCTCAGAAGGTGAGGGCACAGTGATGCCCCTGGTCTGGGTCTGCTGTGAATTCTACGGGCTTCTTATGTAGATCACTAACCTTGCTAATGTTAGCACTTGGCTGTCTGCATTAGGGGAGAGAGACGGGCACACATCATTCAGACTCTTTCAAAGTTGGGAGTAGGGGAGGAGACAGGGAGATAGAGATGGGAAAGGGGACAAACCAGGGAAGCAGGGATGGGATGAGGTGGTTAGCGGAGCTAGGCCCTATTTCTGAGCATTCTGGGATTTCTGGGGGCTTTTCACCTACTCTTGTTCCTCTCTGGAATTCCACGTGGCACCCCACATATCACTGAGTTTATTTTCTTCCTAATTCACTGCTGAATGGCCAAGCCAGGGGGGCCTCTTTGAGTAAGCTCAGAGCCTGGCCTGCCCCTTGAAGTCTTCCAGGAACCCAAGGTGTGCTTTGCCCCTTTGACATGGAATCACATCAGCCCAGGCATTCCGGTTGCGGTCCTGAAGTTTATGATGGGGTAAGGTTAATTCTTTCATTTAAACATTGAGAAAACCAGGATTCAGAGACATTAAGTTTCTTGCCAAAGACATTTAACTAATAGCAGAGCCAGGAAACCACCCCTAGTTTCCAGCCTTCTGGTTGTTCATCCTGATGTGAATACCTGAATGGAGTTCTGGCCAGCACATGTGCCAAAAGAGGACTTGCCTCCTGCTGAGGAGCCCAGGCAAAGGCAACCCTCACCTGCTCCCGGGACACACAAGTGGGAATACATAATTTTTAAAAATTAATGAATAACTGCTCATTATTGAGCACCCCAGACAGATACATTGCTTTGTATACTTTACATTTATCTCTAATCCTCCCAATAAGCTTAAAACCCAGTGATTATCCCTGTTTAATAGATCGAGGCTGTGAGAAGGTAAACAGTTGCCTGAGATCACATAGCCAGATAGTGGCCAGGCTTTGAATCAAAGCCAGAGTCCCTGACTCCCAAGCCCTTGCTCTTGTGATTACAACACCTTCTTTCCACTGAACTAGGCTGTTTTTGAGGCAGAGAGCTTGTTTCTTACTCTGGCCTGAGAAGTATCCTTCTGAGGTTCTGTAACTCCTGTGGATGGCATCAGAAAACCCAGGGGCAGATGGAGATGTCAGAAGGAAGACTTACTGTATTACCCCTCCAAGCCTGAGGGTACTGTGCCATGCACTTTAGTTCTGGGGCTGCACTTTTCCCCCTCCATTTGCCCCTGGCTGGTCACGCTGTCCATTTCTTCCCACCCCTGTTCCCCTGGGTATGTGTGCTTCCTTCCCTCGCTCACAGCTACCTCCTTCCTGGAAGGGCCAGCAGCACTGTGGGGTGGTGGGCGAAGAGGGGCAGAGGAGCAGTGCTCTGCCCCGAGGCATCCTTTCGCACACATCAGCCTGGTCATTCGAGTAGTGCATTATGACAGGAGCAAAATGATACAAATGGAAAGTGAACTGAGCTGATTATGAGAGCCTGTTGCCTAGCTACAGACCTGGCCCAAGGAGCTGTTCCGCTCAGGCAGGCTCCTGGGCTGGGATGCTCAACCCTGCTCCACTGTGCTGGGCCCATGGGCAGCTGCTGCTGTGGTTCTGTTTCTGTGGCCTGAGCTGGGAACAGGCACGAGGGGCAGACTGGTCCTGTCCCCACCTGCCTACTGCCCAGGGCAGAGTGAAGGCTCACCATGGAGACTTCACAGCCTCAGGGGGCCCAGTGGAGGTTTGGCAGCGTCCAGAGCTTTAGAAACCTGCACCTTCTTTTCTGAGAGCGGACAAGAGGCCTGAAGAATGGGGCCAGGACGCCCTTCCCCTACCCAAGTCTCCAAGGTCTCCGGGGCAGGGCTGGCTTTAGCTCAGCTATCAGCCTTATTAAGGATTACAGTTCCTCTCCTTTGGCTAAATCAGCACATTTTTCCTGTGATGTTTCCTTTTTGAGTAGAGGAGGGGACCCACAGGAACTCCCTGCTCCAGGAAGGCAGCTCCAGCAGGGTCCTCCCCTTTGTTAAGTGTCAGTTACTATGTGGAGGCTTGGCCTGTGCTTTCTGCTACTACTCATCCGGCCTAGGTGAGGCAGGTATTGTTAACATCTGTATATCAGTATACAGATGAGGAAACAGGCCTGGTGGGGCTTTCTCAAGGTCGCACCGCTTGTGGTAGACGTAGGATCCAAACCCAGGTCTCATGAATCTAAGTCCGTGCTCCTCCTATGGCCTCTGGCTCCTGCCCAGAGAGGATCTCTGGCTTCCAGAGGGTGGTTCCTCACTGGAGAGCTTCTTCCTCCACTCTGCTCTTATCTCTTCCTTTACTTCTCACTCCCTAGAATTGCTCAAGTCTAACCTCTCTTCTTACTGTGGGATTTCCATAGGAAAAATGAAGGGAGGCATGATTAGGAGAAAAGACTAAGGGAAGCTCCCTCGCCCAAGCAGAGCATGAAACCAAGGCCTTCTAGGAAAGGAGCGGAGCTGCATTCCTGCCTGCTGCTTCTGAAGTTCCCTGGCTTCTCTGGTCTGGGCATTGCCTGGGGGACAGGTCAGTGGTCACAACAGGCTTTAGAGTGAGGGCCAGTACTCACTGATGCTGTGCCCTCTGAGCTAGGGTGAGCCAGGAACGTGAGCCCAGGAGGGCAGTACCCTGGCTTTCTGAGCTCCCCAGGAGGGCAGTGCCAGCCTGCCCTGGGCAGCCTCTCCACCTCCTTCCTGAGGAGCAGGCAGGGGCCAGGCTGAAGGCTGCAGGACTCCCTGCACACCCTGCCCTCAGGGCAGCCTCCCGGTTTCCTCTTGGGTTTGTCTTCTTCTCTTGTTCTGAACAAACCAACATTTGTCTCTGAACATCTTCTCTGTGAATGCTGAGGTGTTTCTGGTTGTCACATTTCGGGTGGGGTGTGGAGTAGGGGAAGGGGAGAAAATAGACGAGCTATTTTGGAGACTTGGGAGAAGAGCAGGCAGGCAGGAGCAGAGCCAGGCAGCTTGGCCTTGAGGGTAGGAGACTCTGGACCCTTCACCCCCACCCATGGGCAGTATCAGCCTGGGATGTTGGGCACCAGAGCTCTCTGCCTCCCTTATTCCCTGTGCATAACTGACTTGCCATGACCTCTGGCCCTGCTCCCTTCTGGAATTTTCTTCTGGCTAAGGGGTGGTCACCTGGTCTCTAGCAAGGGTCCTTATCAGGAAGTGGACCTGGCTCACCCTGGAGGGCAGCAAAGGTCCTAGGGCCCCAGTCCCTAGAGGTATTATTGGGCATATACCCTTGTCACTTCGTCCCAGTCAGTGGGTCTGACGACCTCTTCTTCTGACAGGCTCACCAGGACCAGGAGAGAGAGCAGGGGTCACCTTGGCCCCAGTCATTCAGAAAACACTTACTGCACACTTACCATACACATGCCATACACACATGGGGTTCTAGAAATCCAAAGATGAGTCAGAGGGGGTCCCCTGCTCCTGACGAAAGCCAAGTCAGGTGGAGTAAGTGGCAGTCAAGGGAAATTAGGTGACAAGAAATTGCAACAGTAATACAAGATGGATCAGGAGAGGTGCCACAGGAGTCATAAAAAAGTAAAGTTCAATAGGAAATGAGAGGAGGAATCAATAAATCCCACCTCTATGTGGGATGAGATGTAGGAGGTGTTCAGAGAGGCTTCCACAAGGAAATAGAAGTTGAGTTGGGCGGGCCTTGTAGGATACTGAATTAGCACCTTAAATAATTTTTAAAAGAGGTACATTATAAATACATACATACATAAATAAAAGTTCAGCATGGGTAGTGCTAAACCACGCAGCATTAGGGAAAGGGGGGAATTTTCTGGTCAGGCGACCAGCCCAAGCAGAGCTAGGACATTTTGGGGCCCAGATGGGCAATAACCAGGAATTCTGTTAGACTGAATAGTGGCTTCATAGTTTGTGATTCGGGCTAAACTGAATTCCTTCTGGGGTAGGGACTCATCTGTTCTGGGCAACCCAGAGGCCCTGAGAGGCCCCAAGTGCCGGCTCATTGGAGGGTGAGCATAGGTAGAGGTGGGTTCTGGACAATGGGACCAGAAGGTCCTAGCCCAGCATGGGGTGGGGGCAGGGCCAGGTCCTGTTCCAGGGCCACGTCCTGTTCCTAGTGGGAAGGAGGGGATGTTTCTCTACTGGGACCTGGGCCTTAGTGCGGGCCCTCAGCCAGGAACCAGGGATAGCGCAGAGATGCTTTGTTTGGCAGACCCTCTCGTTTCCTGCCTCTTACCCCCAGGACTGCCCCACTGTCTTCCAGCACTGCCTGGGCATGAGGATCTTGCTTCCCCGGAAGGCTTAGTCCCTCAGTCCCTCACCCCATCCCCACAGATCTTACTCTGCTGGTGTCTTTGGCTGTGTTCTCAATTTTCCTTTCTCCTACACTTCATCCTTAATATAGGTTTTTGGGCCTGAGTCTCCTTATGTTTATCTGTCCATCTGTCTCCCTGGCCCTTCTTCCCTGGGCTCTCCTCCCCTGCCCCCGCTGATTGTATTCAGTTCCCAATGATTGGTGTCTATCACCTCTCCCCTCGACCCAGCCTGTGCCAGATTCCTGGAACGCTCTAGGCTTTGTGCTGAGTTTTACAAGTATCATTCCTTCGCATCCTCAAAACAACTGTACAAAGTAAATACTACTCTCATCCCCTCAAACATAGCAAGCAGATTGTAGCCTCAGGACCCTTGCACTACTCATCCCTTCTGCCTCGAACTTTCTGGGTCTTCGTATGCCTCACTCCCTCGCTGTTCAGGGCTGTTCAGGTATCACCTTGTCATTAAGGCCTTACCTGATCTCTCTATTGGAAACAACTCCCCTATCCTCACACCCCTTACCTTCTGTTTCTCTTTATTTTTTTTACAACACTTGGACCACCTGACATACTGTGTATTTTGCTTGTTTATTTGTTAACAGTCTGCCTCCGCTAGAATGTAAGTTCCCAGGGGCAAGGGTGGTTGTCTGGTACTTTCCCAAACACAATGTCTGGTACTTGGTAGGCACTCCCTTTTCCGTTTTATAAATGAAGACCTTAAGGCTTGGAGAGGTTAAGGAACTCATGGAGGTCTCATATGCAGTCAGTAGCAGAGCCCAGCTTGAACCCAGAGGTGTGTGACTTTACATTTCTAGGGACAGTCCAACGATGGGGTTGGTGGAGGAGGCTGGTAATAGTGCTGAACACCTGTGCCTTTGCAGATGGATGGGTTTTCAGCAGGACACAGCCAGCCAGTGTGTCTGAGGAGCCCAGGGGGCACAGGGAGTTGAGAGGAGAGACATTCTCCTGCTTGGGTGATGGGAGCCTGCTGTCCAGGGTGCTGAGACCCTCCTGCATCCTCCCAGCAGGAGAGGAGCTGCCCCTAGTGGAGCCAGTTGACTGGCAGTTTTCTACTTGGGAAGTTTTGACTTCCAGCAGAATCCATGCTCTTTGTGGTGGAAAGAACTAGCAGCTTCAGCCATGAAAATCAGGACAAGCCACTCCTCCCTGGGCCTCAGTTTCTTCATCTGTAAAACAGCAGAAATGGAGTTGAACTGGGTAACTTTCTCCGTCTTTTTCACTTCTAAAGAGCAAAGATTCTGTGATATTTTGGCTCCAGATTCAGCTCACCTCCAAAAGCTGCACGCAGAGGATCCCACCCCTCCTCAACTCTTACTTCCATTTTATGGAGCACTTGTTGGGTGCCAGGCATTTACCATGTAGAAGCTCATTTAATCCCACTGTAACACTGTGAAGGGGGTACTAGTAATGTCCCCATTTTATATAGAGGAAACAGGTACAGAGGTTACCATTCATTTACCTGGTTGAGTGGCAGGGCCAGGATGAGAAATCCTGGAAGTCTAAACCCGGGCCCAAGGCTTCTAGTGTAGGGTTCCTTAGCTGTTCTCTGCCCTTAGTCTTTCAGCACAGGAGCCCATGGGAGGGAGACTCAGATCTCCACTGCCAGCTCTGTAGGATGGCAGGATGGTCCAGTGGGGAATGAATAGAAGACTCGAGGCTGAGGCTTTGGCCTCGAAGCAGGGTGGTGTTGCTGCAACCACCTCTTCTTCCCTTGGCCCTGTTTTGTGCTAGGAAGCCCTAGTCAAGGGAGCTGTGTATTCCTGCCTCCAGAGAGGAAGGCCTGGGGAAAAGCACCATTTGCAAGCAGGGTCAACCACTTACGAAATAATTCAGTTTAGGGAGCAACTTAGGTCAGAAAGGAATAATTTGGGCCCTGAAGGGAAACCTGGGGCCCACCTGGAGCAATGTGCCACAGTTCAGGCCGCATCTCTGTCTCCTTGGGGAGGGAGGGCTTCTTGGGGCCTGCTGAGTGCCTGCTGCCCCAGCCCTGGAGAGGCCACAGTGGAGACTGAGGCCCCACTAAGGCTTCAACAAAGGAGGAGGGGATTATACCCACCCGCTTGGTCAGAGGCGCCAATTGGAAAGAGCTTTGAGCTGAGAGTCAGGAGACTTGGCCTCAGTGTGATCCTAAGCAAAATCATCTGCTGTCTCTTGTGCCTCTATTTCACTTAAAAAATGGGCACACGTGACCACTCTTTAGCTCCCCTCCTCTTCTCAGGGTGGAAGTGAGGGATAGCAGTTAATGGTAGATGGAACAGTTCTGTATTTTGAAAAAAAGCAAAGGTGAGCGGGCAGACAGGAATCCAGAGGGTTGTTCCCTAATCCAGGATGTGGCTGGTACCCATGGGGCCTGAAGGACCCTCTTGCCTGCTGCAGAATGAGCCTGTGGTGGTGGCAGGTGAGGAGAGCAGCGAGGCAGGCTCCCTGGCCCTGCTATGAGAGGATGGCCAGGGCCACGCCGTCCTCCCTCCCTCCCTCTGCTCACCCTCTTGGCAGCTCTTCCTGAACTTGTTTTTCCAAGTCACTAATTAACTTTACGCTCAGTCTCCAGGTGAGCCTACTCTCCTGGCTAACTTTTCCTCAGAGAGCCAGCTTCTGCTTCCCATGGTTCCTGGCAGAATTGGGATATGCTGTCCCTGCCCCTTACCTCAACCACTCTGTTTTTCAGGGGAGAGGGTGGTGCCAGGACTGGATTCCCGGCATGACCAAGGCCATGGACAGGCACTTTTGCCAGCCCACCTATGGATGGCCATGGAGAGCCCACAGGCTGGAGCCATTTACTTAATGCCCACATCAGCCTGTATTGACTTGGCAGCCCCTTTCTCAGAGGAGGAAGAATAAGGCCAGAAAAGGAACTTAAACTTACCTTCACTGGGGAGAAGCAAGCAGGAAAAACTCCAGTAATGTTGTAAAATAGGGAAAGTGGGTCTGTGTAATTCTTATTACACACGCATTTCATCTCCATTCATCCCCTGGGCCCAGCCTTCTTCCGTGCTGTTTCTGACCAACCCATCCAAGTTAAAGTGTAAATGAGGTACATTGAGTGTGTGATGGGGGATTGGTCCTAAGCCCGAGACACACATTCCCATGGGTGAAATAGCAGTCGTCAGGGAACTAAGTGGGAACAGGATCAGTGATTCAGAGATGGCTTTCCCAGGCCTGTGAATTGACCCTGACTGGGAGGTGGTGAAAACATTGTGGTATGAAGAAAAGGTACAGCCTTTGAAGTTAAACAGTTCTGAGTTCAAATCTGGTTTTTGCCCCTTCCAGACTGTGTGACCTTAAGCACGTAGGTAACGTCTCTGATGATCAGTTCATTCTGCATAAAATGGGATGATGAGGCATGCTGTACAGGGTCGTAGGGAGGACTGAAGGTGATTGAAGCATATACAGAGTGCTTAACAGTACCAAGCACGGAAGAGACAGCTGAGGACTGTTCATTCCCAGATCTCCCCCCTCAAACTTTCTCCTACTCCAGAAGCCCTGGAGGTGCTGCTGCTTGCTTCATTTTCCCAGGTCCCCTTGTATTCTTCATTGGTGTTTTGCAGTACTAAGAACAAGGTATGCCTTCCCCATCCCAGTGCAGACTCCCAGGGAGGAAGACCTCTCTGAGTCCTCATTGGATAGGGGATGGGCACATGCCAGTGCCTGCCCACGCAGCCAGGTGGAAATCAGGGTGGGTCAGACAGACATGGGGATTACCAAATGGTACCATGAGGCCACAGACCTCCCTTACCCACCTATTTAGGCACAGCCATATCTGGTCAAGGAGGAAGCCCTGTCCAGCCATCATGCAGGATAGGCCGCAGCAGGCGGCATGAGACTGGACCCCATCAGTGGGCATCCTGACAGTGGTGGATGGCACGGCATGAATAACACATGAAGGCTCCATAATTGGTGTTATTACACATGCATTTCATCTCCATTCATAATGATTGGACACTTAAACCCAGCCGCCGTTCCTCTGCCGAGTGCTGCTGTCATCCTTCTAGCCGAGATCCCAGCAGCTGTCGGCATTAGCCCCTGCCACTCTGATGCTGATGGGTGTGGTTCCTTTTTCTTTGGAGCTCAGAGTTCCAGGAAATGTCAGTTTGTGGGAAGGAGTGAGACTGGTTCTTGTGACCAGACCACCGTCTCCACTGCCATGGTGCATGTTGTCTGCCTTCGGGGACTTCCTCACCATCTAGGCAGTCAGCGGGACATCCTAAGGTGAGAGGCAGAAGAAGAGATTATGGCTCATAGGCTCAGCCAGCAGAAAGTGGTCCAGGTCCATTCTTTGCGGCAACCTGCCTCTGAGCATCCCTTCGTACAATGGACCTCAAACTAGTATGCATTAGGATTACTTAGAAGGTTTGTTAAAACATTGCTGGATCCTACCCTCGGCATTTCTCACTCAGTAGCTTTAGGTAAAGTTTGAAATTTGCGTTTCTAACCAAAGGACCAGAGACCTAATGCTTCTGGTCCAGGACCATACTTTGAGGACTGTTGCCTTAAAGCCCAGTTACTACAACTGTGGTGCCTGGACAAAGAGCCTCACCTGGGTGCTTGTTACAAATGCAAAATCATGGGACCTGCCCCAAGCCTCTGGATCAGGAGTGCATTGTAACAAGATTCCTGTTGCAGCTTGAGAAGCCTTAAAATGCATATGGGTCAGAGGTGGGCAAAGCTATCGAAGGCAGGTCTGGCAGCTGTAGATCCCTAACCAGTTGCTTCCGGCCAAGAGCAGCTTCGGTCTTCTGTAACAAAGATTGGGAATCATTGCCTGAGAGCCCCTAAGCATATGGATAAAGACCCTCTGAGGAGGGACTTCCAGCCCTGTCTCCACATGTTAATCCCACCTCTCACCCTGGAATGCCCTTTCTGGTAACCTTCATGCAGAAGTCCATGTCCCTAGCTGGGCCCATCCATTCTTGTCTGACAGCTGCCCCCTGCTCTCCTCCCCTGCCCATAGGTAGTGGCCTTTGCCTCTCTCTTCTTCATCCTGGTCTCCATCACCACCTTCTGCCTGGAGACACATGAGGCCTTTAATATCGACCGCAATGTGACAGAGATCCTCCGCGTGGGGAACATCACCAGCGTGCACTTCCGGCGGGAGGTAGAGACAGAGCCCATCCTGACCTACATCGAGGGCGTATGCGTGCTGTGGTTTACGTTGGAGTTCCTGGTGCGCATCGTGTGCTGCCCCGACACGCTGGACTTCATCAAGAATCTGCTCAACATCATCGACTTTGTGGCCATCCTGCCCTTCTACTTGGAGGTGGGGCTGAGCGGCCTGTCATCCAAGGCAGCCCGCGACGTGCTGGGCTTCCTGCGCGTGGTGCGCTTCGTGCGCATCCTGCGTATCTTCAAGCTCACACGCCACTTCGTGGGGCTGCGCGTGCTGGGCCACACGCTGAGGGCCAGCACCAATGAGTTCCTGCTGCTTATCATCTTCCTGGCCCTGGGCGTGCTCATCTTTGCCACCATGATCTACTATGCTGAGCGCATCGGGGCCAGGCCCTCTGACCCTCGGGGTAATGACCACACCGACTTCAAGAACATCCCCATTGGCTTCTGGTGGGCTGTGGTCACCATGACAACACTGGGCTATGGAGACATGTACCCCAAGACGTGGTCAGGCATGCTGGTAGGGGCACTGTGTGCGCTGGCTGGCGTGCTTACCATCGCCATGCCAGTGCCTGTCATCGTCAACAACTTCGGCATGTACTACTCCCTGGCCATGGCCAAGCAGAAGCTGCCCAAGAAGCGGAAGAAGCACGTGCCACGGCCGGCCCAGCTGGAGTCGCCCATGTACTGCAAGTCTGAGGAGACCTCCCCCCGGGACAGCACCTACAGTGACACCAGCCCCCCTGCCCGGGAAGAGGGTATGATCGAGAGGAAACGGGCAGGTGAGATTAGGGGTTGGGAAGGAAACTCCCTTTTCCCCCAGCGGCCTAGGGAGTTTCCAAATGAACCTCAGCCTTTGGGATTTGGGCGTGTGTTTTGTGTGGGGCTTCCCTAAGCATAAGAGGTGCCTTTATGAGGGCAGAGTGTTGAGGCCGAATTTCTCTATCCTCTGGCTGGGTCCCTGATAGCTTCCCAAACGTCAGATCTTTGGACTGAGTATTCCACCCAGGGTAGGGTGTGATGAGCAGTACGTGGGGCTGTACATTAGACGCCCTGGTTTTAAATCCAGTCTTGGCCACTGTGTTGTGTGCCCTGAGGCCAGTTACCCCTCCTCTCTAGGCACCTGTAAAATGGGAATAATATCATAGCCTACCCTCAAGATTTTGAGAGACGCGAATGAATGGCAGATATGAAAGTACTTTGAGAAGTTAAAACCACTTTACAAATGTCAGGCACTGTCAATATTAGCCAATGAGCAGGGCAGCTGTTCTTCCAAGGTACGTCAACACATGAATCACTTCTTTGCAAACGTTCGAGTCTGGTATCTTGGCCTAATAAATGTGATAACGTAATAGCAGTGGGAGGCTGCCTTCTGTTCAGCACAAGCTAGATTGAGTCCTGGGCTCAGGGTTTGACATGGGATGGAAAGGAACTGAGGAAGGAGTGGCCCAGACAGTGTTGGGAAGGGGAGGAACATGGAAGAAACTAATATCTGTGCCCTGGAAGGGGAGAGCCTGGGCATCTGAATCCTGTCCCTCAAGGACGGGAAAGGCCATCCCAAGAAAGCTCATCTCCACCCCGAATCAGGAGTTGGGGAATGGAAAACAGCTTAATCCCCAGCAACACGGATTTAGGTTGGAGAGAGGGAAAAGCATCCTGACTGTTACGTGTAGGCTGGGCTCCTGGGAAGGGTATGGAATTCCTGGTTTGGGGAGCTGGACTGGAGCCAGGAGACTAAGGGTAAGCTCTGGGGCAAAGTGGGACTGACCCTGCAGGAGAGGTGCCTAGCTTGGGACACTCACCTGTGGCCTTTGGCATGTGCCTATCATACATGCCCGGGTCCACTTATTCCCTGGGGTCATGTCAGGGGCCTGGGTCTTCCAAAGGCCTTGATAGAATAGCACCCATCAGGCTTCCCATTTCTCCCCCACCAAAGTGGCACTGCTTCCTAATTTGTGAATATTAATCTCCCGGGGAATTTCAGCTGCACTCTGAGGCCCATTCAGCGCATAAAGAGAATCCCGGTATTAAAATGTAGAAGTCCTTAAGTCAGCTCCTCAAGGTACACTTAACTGTGGCCCTGTCAGCCTTGCCCTTAGCCTAACCCTGACAGCAGCCACAGTAAGGGCATGCCTGGCCAATGGCAGGGCCACTGTCTTCAGATAGAGTAGCACCCCCTTCTCCAGATCCAAGGGCCCAGAGGCAAGGGGTGGGGACTAACCACCCAAGGAGGGGTCCCACAGCACTTGGGAGCTGCGTTGGAGCTTTTCCCATGGTATCCTCCTCAGACAAAGGTCAGCCCTAATTGCAGAGGGCTCTAGGTCTTTTGGGCACAGGACTCTGGCCTAGATGCCCAGTGAACAAGAATGACTGTCATCCAGGGAGAAAGCATGGATACCACTTTATAGGTTTAACCCTTGCCGTGCCACCCCTCACCCCTAGCAAGCCAGGTATTCTCCAAGGGAATGCAGACTCATCCAAGAGTCGGCCTGAGCCAGACCCAAGGAGGAAGTAGAGTCTGCGGCCTGCTTTGCGCTGATCTCCTGGGGCAGCCGTCAGCAGGCAGATTTGAGGAGTCGCTGCTCTAGGGCCTCTGCGCTGTGGCTTCATCCCCGAGGAGAGACCCTAGGCTGAGGCTGGGAGGGAAGTCATTTTACACCAAGTGCAGCATCCTGCCTTTTGCCTTCTGCTCCTTGGCTCTGACAACACTGCCTCCCAGGTAGATGCTAGGCCCCTCCTGAGGTTGAGGAAGTAACACTCTGGGTCTGGGAGACCCCAGATGACTCATGAGCAAGGCCCGGGTGGCCCCTCACGCAGCCTCCTTTCTGTGTGCCCCCTTCAGACTCTAAGCAGAATGGCGATGCCAACGCAGTGCTGTCCGATGAGGAGGGAGCTGGCCTCACCCAACCCCTGGCCTCCTCCCCCACCGCTGAGGAGCGCCGGGCCCTGCGACGCTCCACCACTCGAGACAGAAACAAGAAGGCAGCTGCCTGCTTCCTGCTCAGCGCTGGGGACTATGCCTGCGCCGACGGTAGTGTCCGGAAAGGTATGGCTTCCCAAGCTGCACAGGTGGGGAGCCCCCACAGAGCTGAGTCTCCCGAGTCACCCCCCAAGAGCTTGAGGTCCCCCCCTCCCCTGAGAACGTGGCCGCCATCTCCTCTGCCTTGGACGCACCCTCACTTTTAGAATGGGTACCTGATCTCCCAGTCCCTGGATTAGAAAGGCCTCCTCCATCTCAAAGGGCACACGGCTCCCGTCCAGCTGCCCATGGGAAAGAGCAGCGCTAGAGGGTTGAGGGCACACAAGGCCAGGGTCCCCGCCCGATGCTTCCATTGCATCTCTTTCTACCTCTCATTCCCGCTGCTGCCTTCAGGCCCCATTCCACAGGGTCACTGCCAGCCTTTCCCTAGGCCTTCCTTAAACACAGCTAAGCCTTCCCAAGTAGATCACCCCTCGAGGTGCCAGCAATGTTCAGGAGTCAGGGAGCCCCACACATCCTCCCATCCTGCGCCAGGGGTCCTGGAGCACAGGATGGCCGGACTTCCATCTGCAAGCACCTAGAGGGTGACTGTCCTCTTGAGGCAGTGCCAGAGATGACCAGGGGGTGGGGTAGGTGGGCAGGAAGAGTGGGTCCCATCTGAGGAATGTTCTGAGTATTTGGAGAGATAGAAGGAGCAGTCCATCCTCTGCTTGTCAGAAAAGGCTGAAATTCCATCCCCAGGCCCTAAGCCTGGAGCAAGGCAAGCGCAGAGGTTAGGCTGTGGAGCTAGGGATTCCTGGCCTCGGAAAGAGGCTAGGAATGACCAAGGATTGTGGAGGGCCCGCGGTGGCTGAGAACCAGGGGTCTTAGGACCAGGCCCTCCTACCCAGTTTTCGATCACTTATTCGTCTCCCTTGCCCTGTCCCTGTTACCTAACCTCCCTCAACATTCTGCCTATTTCTAGAATAAACCCTGACTCCCTCCAAAACAGAGCTCTTCCCCAGGTTCTCTGCCACTTCTTAACCAGCTGGATTTCCCATCCCCCACTTCCCTCTGTCCCCAAACTCCAGACCCAAACTAGGTTGAGTGAGGAAGGGGCAGTGGCAGCTACGGGAATAGCCTGTGATGCCTCTGTCCCTCTGAAGATGTCCCATGGCCTGCCAGCCCATGCAGGCTCTTGGGCACCTTCTAGTTTCTTTCCCAGCCCTTTCAGTACCACTGTTCCCATGGAAGCCCCAGGCTACCCTGAGTCTAACCAGCCCCTGAAAGGTGTGTGTCCAGCTGTGCTGGGCATGTATTCTGTGGACTGGCAGAAACAGGAATCGCGATCTGGTGCCTAAAAGGAGGTGGTGCAGCAACCCCAACAAAAGACTGCAGATGGAGGGTGCTCAGACCTCTACCCTCGCCTGTGTTCCTTTGTTCACCCCTGTGTCCTATCCTGGAGCCCTGGATTTGGCCTTCTCTTTTGCCTCCCATCCCAAACAGGCAGTGGGTTCCACTGTGTCCTGTTCAGGCCCAAAGCCTTGCTCTGGCTGGACCACGCTAAGCGGACAATCTGGAACGAGCGGTCACTGTGTAGGACTTGAGCACACAGAGCTGAGTGCCACACACACCTGCTTTCCTCCCTGGGCTGTGAGGGGCTCAGTGGAAATAGGTGTGGAAGAGGCCATGAGGGTACCAGTCAGGAGGGACCACGAGGTGCTGGGAGTGGACTGCACCTGGGGAAGGAGTTTCATGTGCACGTGCATGGGGCAGGGGAGCCAGCATCCCACCATCCAATATCCCTGGGGTTCCTGTGGGGCCTGGCTGCTCTATTTTCAAGATGCCTCCACACTGCTTCTTGGCAACAAGCATGTAGCTCAGCCAATTAGAGTGACCTTCGAGAAGAACAGGTGGGTTGCTGGGAAACAGGCCCTGCTAAGCAAGCGTGGCAGTTAACATCGCCAAACTCCTCATGTGCACTCGGCAACTTTCCCCACACCGTACCGTGCCGCACTTCTCCACACTCAGGTTACGCTTAAGACCAGGAGTGAGTGGGGGCCTGGGCCTCCTCCACACAAGCCCGTGTGTCAGAGTGTCGGTTCCCTGGGAGGATGGTGGTAGGTGCTAATTATAATTAGGGCTTCTTAGAGTCAAGAAGGCTGATGCGGAGGCTGTGGGGTCTTTGTCTAGCTGGGCTATCAAGGAGCTAGTGGGGAGCTTAACTGGGGGCAGGACAGGACAAAAGTCAGCTGGGTGTGGGCCCCTGGAGTCTGTCCTCAGGAGTCCAGGAGACCTAGAGGCCAGGGAGAGTCAAGGAGGGCCAGGCCCCTCCACCCCAGCCCAGGGCCACCTGCCCTGCAGTGTCTCCTGGAGCGTGGACCCTGAGGAGCTGCGCCCACTGACCCATGTGCCTTTTCTTCACCAAGGCTGTGGAAAGTCCCGGAGTCTAAACAACATAGCTGGAGCAGCTGGAACCAGCCTGGGGCTGTCTCCACTGGCATCACGATACAGCTCGCCCTACCCTCTGAGAAAGTTCCTGCTCACCCCCTTCCACCCCCTCACCGGCCCACCCCCTGGTCACTCTGCCCCTTAGCTGCACCTTCCCCTCTGGGCACATGCGCACAAACAGGTGCCCTTCCATGCCCTCAACGCTGACTCCCCAGGGCCCACGGGGGCAGCAGGAGGGAGCAGTCAGGACAGAGGAGAACTTAGGTCCCGAGCCTCTCCTCCATAGCTTTTAGCTTCCCGAAAGGTTCAGCTCCGGAACCGGAGAGCAAAGGGGAGAGCGATCCCAGAGCTTCTCCCCATATTGGACTCTTCCTGGGCTGTAGGTGCACACCCCGAACCTGCCTTTTAGCCTTGCCTCCCTCTTGGGGTCCCACCAGGGCCAGTCTCAGCCACCAGGCGTGTGTGTGTGCACAGTGGCCTGGAGCCAGTCAGCCTTGCTGAGCAGTCAGGCCTACGTTAATGTTTTTAATCACCGTGAATGTATTTCCATTCCTCATAGCCTTTAACCAGTAGCCAAACAGCCTGTCTGTCTGTCTGTCTGTCCACCCCACACCCAGACCAGCAAGGAACAAGGCTGTCATGTGGGGCATCTCTGCTGGTGTAAAGGTGGTTTGACTCCTTGGAAGGGCAGTGCCTCTGAGCAGTGCTGCCCTGGGAGAAGAGACCTGATGTTTTCTATCTCCGGCTTGGGGCGCAGGTGGAGGTCCCTAGCGTTGTAGCCTCAGGCTTGGTGCAGGCCGTGGGCGGGCTGCCTAGGCGAGGGAGGCCCTTCCCTCAGGAAGCCTCTGCCCAGATTCAGTGGTGACTCCCACTGGCAGCACCTGGTGTCCCTTCTGCACCCCGAGCTGTGGCATCGCTCTCCACGTTGCTTCCTCTGCTTCTGCGACAGTTTTTCTTCTCTCTCCCTCTCCCTCAAACTCCCAGCCCTGCCTCTGAGTCACCTGCCGTTCCCACCCAGCCTCTGCGCTCTGTATTCCTGCCAGAACCGGAGACTCATCTAATTTCTATAATTAAGTGTATTCATTTACCTAACGAGCCCAGGAGCACAACAGGTTTGTGAGTCACTGGGTGAGCAGGGGTACACCTTGCACAGGGGCAGTTGAGGGGAAGTGTGGGGACAGAGGCCATCTTGCCCCCACCTGCTCCTGCCACTCCCAGGAAGAGGGCCCTCCACAGCCTGAGGAACAAGGTTGCCTCGGCCAAGACGTTTCCTGTTTCACCTGATGGGAATTAGACCTGACAGCAGAGCCGTGCGCCTGGCAATTTTTAGAGTCAGATTATGCAACTTTGCGGAGAGAATGACTAAGTAAGGTCCAGATCTGCTCGTTCCATGGTCGGCAAAGATAGGACGGCAGGGCAGCATCAGGGCTGGGCAGAGGCAGAGCAGATTATTGCATGGAGTTGGGGGTGTTGTGTAAAGCCTGTGCCGGGAGTGTCCCCGTCTCAGCACCTCCCTCAGTCTTGGGCAGACACAGAAATGTCCTTCTGGAAAGGTCTGTTCAGAGTGGGTGCTGGGATTGCCCCTACCCTGCAGTGGTTTGTGGGGCCTGCCTCCCACTTGCTCTCAGAATGAAGTGACTTGACCCCTAAGAGTTGAGAAGAGGGGATGTGGGGGCCTCCATGCAACTGCCCTTCAGGAGGGAGCAGGCCCTTGAAGTGACAGGGATGGGGAAGCCTGTGGAATAGGACGGAGATGCAAGGGCCACTCCCCCAACAGTGACAGGGCTCTTTGGCACAGAGGGCCTGGACTCTGACAGGGACACAACAAGCCGGGTGTGCAGGTTAACAGGGATGCCACCGCTATTTTCTCCTCTGACTTGCCTTTTTGATTCAGGGAACCAAGGCCGCTATTTCTGTGGCAGCCCTCAAGTTGTCAGGAGCCCAAGTTTCCACGGCACCCACCGCCTCCTTCCCTCTTTTCCCTCCCACAGGGCTGGGCCTGCTCATGGCACCCCTATGGTGGGCACAGATGTCCCTGGGCGACAAGATGCAGCAGTGCCAGGCTGGAGCCCTAATGCCTCGGGGAGCTGGCTCCCACACATCCCTCCTGGCTCTCTGGCTTCATCTGGGAGAGACAGAACCCAGATAGCAGGCGGACTGAGTAGACTGTCTGCCCTTATTACCTCTTAGCACCTCTGGGCCTGCCCAGGGCCCTGGGAAAGGGCAGGGTGAGCCCAGGCATTTGCAGAACCCCTGTATACCAGGCACTGCCGCAGGAAGTGGCTGTCTGCACAGGCGTCAGGCTTACCCAGGCCTTTCGCCTCCCTCCTTGGGAGAAGGCTCTCTCCCACCCACCATCTGAGAGTAGAGTTTGTTTTCCTTGGACTAGACTTGGACCTGTACCCGCTACTTTGCTGTCAGACGCCTTTCCCCTGCAGCCTGCAGCTGGAGCTCAGCCCCTTCCCACAGAACTGGGAGGCAGTCTGAGTAGGAGTTCACAACCTCACCTTCCAGTCTGTAGCAGGGCTACTGGCATCCTAGAGGCCAATTTTCAGGGCTTCTGAGAGGTAGAACCAGAGGGGAGAGCACTGCAACCTAGTGGCTGGCTGACAGGAGCCAGAAGGAAGACCATGGACTGGCCGCAGGGCCTAGGCTGCCCTTTCACAGAGCTTCCTGGGAGAGGAGGGCCTGCTCTGCTCTGGCCAGTGTCACCCTCTGAAATCCCTGCCCCACCCCTCGTGGGTCAAATAGGTAAGAATCCAGGACAAGATTCATAGGAGGACCCTTCCCCAACTCTAAGAGGTCCCTGAGGATGGAGAGTCCATGGAAGCCAGTGGAAACGCAATCTAAGGCCTTTATCTCAGTGTGGGCTGCTCTGCTCCCTGGCTTCTGGGACACTTGACAGCCTTGCTGTGACTCCTTCTGTCTCATACAGTACCCATCTAAGTCCCCTCAGTAACCCAGGCATTCTCACCAGTGCATCTTAGGGCCTAATTGCCTGCAGGGAGCCCAGAGGCACTCCCCTGTCCCCTAGTGAGTGGGGATCAGTGGCAGGCGTTGCTTAAGTTACGCAGACGGGAGTCCAGGGCAAGACCACAGCTCTGTCTGCGTGTCCTCAGAAATGGAGCTCTGAAGAACCCCGAGCTCCTCTGATTTCAAGGATAGTACTCAGAGGCCCAGAACACTCGTAGCCAAAGGGGCAGTGTTTAAGGAGGTGACTGGGGCATACAGTCTTAAGAAGATGGAAACAGCATCACCCCAAGATGAGGACACCACTTCCCTAGAAATGTGATGGAGGCACCCCAAAGCCCAGGATGGAAACTGTGAGGTCTGGATGCCACGTCTGCACTCTGCCTTGACAGGAGGCCTAGCCCTAGACCTCAGACCCAGGAGCTGCAGGGGTTGTCCCAGCGGGTCTGGAACTCCCACCTCCACTATTGACCCAGATCTACAGCTGGGACAGCGGTACTCCTACCTGCCCTACCTGTGCTCCCACTGGTAAGGTAGAGGAAGGAAAGACCCAGGTCGTAGACATCCCAGGCTGAGGATGGGATCCCAAAAGGGCTCTCTGAGGGGTCGGGTTTCTCAATAAGGTACTATTTCCTGACCTTCTCTCCTGAGACAGGCACATTCGTCCTCCGTGACCTTCCCCTTCAGCATTCACCTGAGGCTGCATGCCCTCCAACTGCTGGGACTCTGTTCCTGCCACATTGAGGAAGGGGGCTGGGCACGACATGGCATCATACTCAGGAGCCTTCTTCACCAGCTCCTTGGGACAATGGAATATCCCAGGGTGGTGACAGCAGATGGAGCTACTTGGGGGAGAACTCGAGTTGGTCAGGCAGCAGCTGGGGTGATGGCCTGTGAGCCACAGGCCACATCAGGAACTTTCCCCACTGCCTCCATGCAAGGCTGCAGAGCTATGGTCCCTTTCTCCACTGCACTGGAGCTTTGAAGACCTAAGAGGCTAGTGGTTCCTGGAGCTAGTGGTTACCTGAACAGATATGGCGATGAGCTACAACATCACCTGAGTCACCAGAGTTGGGTTGGCAGAGGGGTGAAGGGCTCACCCCATTCCCTGACCCATCCATGCTCTTCCTGGCCTTTTAGCCCTGGGTTCCTCATGCCTTCCAGCTCTGCTCCTGGCCTGCTCCTCAGCCTGCACCCTATGGGTCAGCAGCTGACTTCCTTCTAACATCTCATTCTTTGTTTCTCCCTTACTTTTGCTGAACTCCCTCTCCCCCCAACCCAGAAGGCAATGTTGAGCCAAAAGCGTGCGTCCCAGTGTCTCACACCTGTGCTCTTTAAACACAGAGACCTGCCAAGATGCCCTCTCATCCAACTATGCCCAGGCTGAAGTCCTCACCCTCTCTTAAAGCGGCACCAACGTGAGAGAGACAGGCAGACAGACAGAAAGCCAGAGGCTTAGGGAAACTCTGGAACCCAGACAAGAATCTTTTCGCTGAGAAAGACTCAGATATCCTTGTTTGCACAGGACTGGTGGAAAACCTCCCATGCAACCCTTGGGGCCCAGAGCCATCTGGGTCTGATGTTCTGTTCTACTGTACATTGAAGAGATATATATGCACATATAGTATCTATATTCATACATACTATACTCTTGTGTGTAGTGCACGTGCTTATTGGTGGTTTGTCTTCTTTGTTAGGCTTTGTCTCCCTAAGCCCTTGCCCCACCCAGAGTTTCCCATCCCTTTCACTGATTTCTGTTGTTTCTGCTGACTGTGTGGGTGGAAAGTCCCAAGAAAAGTGCATCTGGGAATTGCCAGTCCAGCTGGGTGGTCCCAGGCTCCTGTCTTAGGGGTGTTTCCCCTATCAGCAAGTAACCTGGTGAAGTCTATTGAAGGCCAGACTGCCCCCCCATGGTCACTGCTTCACTAGCCCCACCCCACCCCAGATTGGGGTTCTACCTCCCACCCCACACCCTCGTTGTGGGGGGACTTCCAGGGGGCTCCTCTGCAGCCTCCTCCACTCCTTCCTCCACCCCATCTATGTCCTTGACTTAGGGGGGCATTTTGTCTTTTTTATTTTTGATTTTGTTCTGTCTCCTTCGTCTGTTTGTTGTCAAAGATGCTGCTGGGCAGATGGGCAGGGAAAGGATCTGTCTGCCCATCTGGCCCGGGGGGTCTGAGAAGGGAAGCCTTGGGCGAGAGGAAACCAGTTGCAATACTGTACTTCCTGGCCAGTGGCCAGAGGATGCGTGCAATAGCAGAGGCCAGGTGACCCCTTCAGCCTTGGCCTCTGCCCCTCCCTTGGCCCTCCCTCCCTGCTCCTCCGTGGTGTTGGTCAGTCCTTTTCTAAAGCTGTCCTCTCGTGTGTGTCTGGGGCATGCTCAGGCTGGGCCCTGTGCCCTGTCTGCGTGCCTCCAACTGTCATGCTGTGCTTGAGCCCCAATAAAGACATCTGGAGCATCCTGCTGCTCCTGCTGTGTGAGCACCTGCCTCTGCCTCTCCTTTCTGGCTCTGTGTCTATCGGGACCTCCTGGGGCTCTCACCCCGACACCTGAGGAGTGCACACACTCAGCATAACCCCACTCCAGCAGGAATCACCAGTGCAGCCTGATCCCTGCATTTAACAGGGAGAGACTAGTGCTCAGAGAGGACAAGTCATCAGCCCACAGCCACACAGAGAGGACTAACTCAGGACCCCGAGTCCCAGACAGTGTTCTAATCTCCACTGCTGTCCCTAATTAAGCCCCTGCCATAACATGGAAGAAAAGACTGTTTTTTGTTTAAGGAATTCCGCTGTATTCCGTTTGTGCAGCGGGCCTCCCCTCCTCCCTGCAGTTGTACCAGTTCTAAATGGGCCAAGGCTCTGGGGATGCCAAAGTTATTGACTGGATGGCTGATGAACTAAGGCCAACTAGAGACTGGTGGCACAACTGGGGACCACTTACGGATGGAGAGTGAACACATCCTGGGCCTGGATAGGACAGGGAGATGGCAAGTGATGGTCAGATGTGGCCCTTGGCTCTCGCTGTTGTTATCCCTCTCACATTCACATGGGGCACACGCAGGGCCAGTTTCATGGGTGTGCAACCTGTGCGGCCACTCAGAAGGGCCCCATGCTGGGTTTAATGCTTGGCTGTTACCATGATGAAATTAATAATGGTTGAAGAGGGGCCCTGCATTTCCATCTTGCACTGGGCTCTGGCGGGTCTGGTTGCCTGCTCACCTCTCCTTATTCTTGTCTTACTCCTCACTCTTATTCTGGGCATCCATACGTAGGGCCATAGGGGCCTTAATTTAAAGTCTTGCTTTGCTGCTTGCTAGCTGGGTAACTTGGGGGTGACTCACCAAACCTGGTTCCCTGTTTGTTAGAGGATAATGATGGCCCCTGTTTCAGAGACAGAGTGAAGAGCCTGACCTGGTGTCATGTGTCTACCTGTGACATGACGTATAGTAGCGGTACAGTGTCAGTTCCCTCCCTGCCCTGTTCCTGTCACTCTCAGACTTTTCTCCACAGATTTCTGAGATCTCTGTGTCCACCTGCACCAAGAAAGGATAAGAACACACCCGGGAGCTGTCTCGGGCAGTGTAGAACAGCAGGGTGAGGAGGACATGGCAGAGGAGAGGGAAGAAGCCAGGGGAAGCCAGTTCCTGAAGTGTAAGGAAAGATCGGGCTTGGAGCCTGGGCCAGCCGAGGCAAGGGGGTGGCAGACAGCCAGTGTCAATTAAAGATAAAATCTCTTCTCCGGTAGTGGAGGGCAAACAGCAGCTGTGGCCCCCCTAGACAGGAGAAAGCCATTTGCAGCCAGGCTGGCCTTGGAAAAGCTTGGCCAGGCGATAATGGGACGGGATGCGCTGCTGACTCCATAATGACATTACGCATCAGGGCCCACGGCCAAAGTGGCTGTTTTTTCTGTAGATCAATGTGGAACCATTTCATGGTCAGGGGCTGAGAACCCAGCCAGCAGCAGGGGTACCAGATACCAGAGTGGTCCTGAGGGAACTGAAGGGGTGGCAGCTGGGGTCCCCAGTGACCCTTTCAGGCTGCCGGAAGAGGAGGGGGCAGTGTGCAGGAGGGTGGAGGGGTGGGCAAGAGAAGCAGCAGATCGCCCCTTCTCCCCACCTCACAGAAACAGCAGGCCGTGCTGTCAAGGAAGAAACGGCTCTGGCTTCCTCCTGTCCCCCAAAGCTGGAGTCGAGCCCAAGGTAGGGAGCTGGTTAAAAGAACAGGACATTGTTTAAAAGAACAAGACAGATTTTTGGAGTCAGGCAGACTTGGGTTTGAGTCCTGACTCCATCACTTCCTTGTCGTGTGACTCTAGGCAAGTTACTCAACCTGTTTGAACCTCTATTTCCTCATCTTTTAAATGTAGTTTCTGCCTGAGGTAGTATCTCCCTCATTGAGCCATGAGGAGAAATGAACCGGCGCCTGCAAAGCCTTGAGCACAGTGCCTAGCACATAACCATTGCTAGAGGGAGAGGGGAGTATTTTGGGTCAATTCACTCTAGTAACAGATGACCAGTTTGGTTTGATGTCCTCACTTTTCAATGAATCAGCCTCATTTCAGTGAAGTCCTTATCTCCTTGAGAAGGAGTAAGAGGGGATGATTATGCCTAACAGCGAACATTTATTGAGTGCTGGGCAGTACATTTCATGCTTATAAAGATGCATTCCAAGATTGATGTTATCATTACCTTTGTTTTATGAGGAGAAAACCAACACAGCAGTGTCAGGTCATTTCTCCAAAGTCACACAGCCATTAACTAGCAAAGCTGGGATTCAAACTCAAACAGTCAGGCTCTGTGGCTCCAATGCTTAGCCAGTCTCTGAACTGAATGGGCTCATGAGTCATAGCCCCCAGTGTAGGAGTTTGTACTTTTTATGTTATTTCCTTAACTACAGATTCTCATAGCAAAGGTATTGTTTTCCCCCTTTACAGATAAGAAACCAAGGCTTGGAGAAGTGAGTCATTAAACTCACTCTCCCTTTTACGTGTATGTACCACACCCCACACACACAGAAAGAGGAGGAATGACCTCTTGGGATCCATTCATTAATTAGCAGCAGGTAACACCTAGCTCAGTGACTGCTTTTCCTTCCCTCTGCGACCCCACTGGAGTTTTATTCTCTGACACACAGGAGTGGGTAAGAGGGGTAGGGCTGCTCTGGAACCCACGTTACGTGAGGAGTGGCTCAAGCTGGAGAAGTCTTGGAAACCTGATCCCAACTACCAGGTGTTTAAAGGGTACCTATGGGGAAGTGGGTTTAGATTATTCTCTGATTGCAGAGAGCAGATCTGGAAATAATAGGTGGAAATGTTAGGAGGGCAGATTGGGTTTAAATTTAAAAAAATCTTTTTTTAATGAAATTTTTGATTTGTGATTTTTGTGGGTACATAGTAGGTATAGATAAGAACCTTATTTTCTGTTGTTTCCCTTGCTATTATAAATTTAATACTGCCAGGCATGGTGGCTCATGCCTGTAATCCTAACACTTTGGGAAGCTGAGGAGAGTGGATTGCTTGAGGCCAGAAGTTTTAGACCAGCCTGGATAACGTAGCGAGACCCCATCTCTACAAAAAAAAAAAAAGAAAGAAAGAAAGAAAAGAAAAAAAATTAGCCAGGTGTGATGGCATGTGCCTGTAGTCCCAGCTTCTCGGGAGGATCTCTTGAGCCCAGGAGGTTGAGGCTGCAGTGAGCTATGATCATACCACTGCACTCCAGCCTGGGTGACAAAATGAGACCCTGTCTCAAACATTTATTTAATACAAGGTATTGGAAACCATCCCCATACCAAATCAACAGGGAGTCCCCTGTCACCCTTCCACAGTCCCACTTTCTTCCCCAGAGGTGACACTGTTAACATCTGGTGTGGGTCCTCCCAGGCTTTTTGAAAAAGAAGCTTTCTAACAAAATTACCAAATCAAAATGGGCTTCCCTGCGGGGTAGTGAAGTTCCCTTCCCTGAAAATGTTTGGAGACACAGTGGATGATCATGTGCTGCACCAGGGTTTGTGGGAAGGATTTCTGCTTGGCGTGGGAGGTGGAATTAGAAGACTGTTTCCAATCCTAAGATTTTCTGACTCACGTGGCATGCACAGCTAGTTAGTGGTGGAGGCAGGTCCAGAACGCAGGTATTCAGACGGGCTTCAGATGAACTCGTTTCCTAGCAAGATTTTCCTTAAATTCTTCTCTGCCTCTTCGCAGCCCATCAGGGGTATAGGGCAGGGCAGAGAAACATCTGTGTCTCCTCTAGTCTGTAGTGACGGGAGTGTCCTGGGCCTGGGTCGTGGTGCCAACCAGTGCCTACCCTCGTGGGGCTCCTGTGGCATTATTACAGTGAGCACTTTCCTTCCTTTCCTGGCTCCAAGCCCTGTGTGTGCATACACTGGTACCCACACAAGAGGTAACACGTGAGCTGGCTCAGTCACTTGGGGCTGTGGTAACCACATTCAAAATGCAGCATCACGCTAAAGGGCTGCCGGGGACTCTGGGGACAAGGCTGTCTCCTGGACAGCCTCAGTTGGGCCTGATCCAGCTTTAGGGGCTGAGGAGAGGGAGCCAAACGGCTACAGCTGCAAGTCAGAGGGGTCAGAGGCCTTCTGATGTTGGTGCTGGAAGCCTCTCCTTTCTTTCCCCACAGGGTTGGGGGGACTCCTCCACTCCCTGCTCTTATCTGCCTGCTTCTCCAGGGATCCCTAGAAGAGCAGCGGTTAGCAAGTATATGCTATAGCCCTTTAATACAAGTCCACCAGAAATGTAGGCTTCCACTTGGGGCTGAGTTAGGGTCTCTGCTTCTGAAATTAGCAGAGTTGCTAATTTCTGGTTGCTGGTGGGGGCTAGGGCTTGCTCCCTTTCTCTCTCCACATACTCTTTCCTGGGTGACCTCATCCCCTCCCATTGCCTTAAACATCTTCCAGGTACTGGTGTCATCCACAGATACAGTTCCAGTCCAGAAATCCCCTCTCAGCTGTATTCATTCATTTTTTCATTCATTCAGCAAACATATGTGGCATCTCTGTCCCAGGTACTGCTCTGCATGCTGGGTGTACAACAGGGACCCAAACAGACACCCCTTCCCCCATGCTCTCCCTGCTCACAAACACGCCTGCGTGGCCGTGCCTGGGTGTCTTCACAGCTCCCTGATGCTGAGCTGTGATCCCACCCTTCTGCCTCCCCGGTCCGCCTCAGTGTGCTGCCACCATCCACCTTGAGGCGGAGACAGATGTTGTCAAAACCACCCTCTCATTCCTTAATTCACTCACTCATTTTTCATTCATTAAATCTTTATTAAACATCTGTACTCTGTCATTAGGGAAACAATGGTGAACAATACCAACAGGATCCCTGCCCTCATGGGACTTACATTCTAATCAGGGAGAGAGGCCAGAAGACCAATAGACAAAAAATGTCTCCCACCCATATTCCAACCCATTACCAAGTTCTACATTTCTAGCTCTGAAATACATGTTAGGGATTTCGCATTTCCTGCTTTTCACCCCATTCCTGCAGCCGGACTCCTGCAGGAGCCTCCTCCCAGGTCTCCCTGGGTCCCATCTGCCCTTCTGCCACCAGTCTCCACCCAGCCACCAGAGAGAGAGTGTCTTCAAATGGAAACTGGATCAGATCATGTCACCCCTGCTTATAACCCTGTCAATGGCTGGGTTCCTACTTCGTGTACAATCTAGACTCCTTAGGAGGGCCTGTGAGGCCCTGCTGCTCCTCAGGCCCTTCCTGCCTCCGCAGACCCATTCGTGCCTCTGCTGTCAGCCCCTGAGACCAGCAGCTCACTTTGCTGTCAGTTTCCCACACATCCCCAGCTCTCTCATCTTCAGGGGTTTTGCACTTGCTGTTCCCTCACGGGGACCACTTTACCCCCAGCCCAGCCTCACCCCACCTCCTTCTCTTGACCGAGAAGACCTGGCTGTAAATTTCACTTTCTTGGTGAGGCGTTTTCCCCTCACACATCCACGCCCCTCTGCCTCTGTCAGTTTCCATCACTGCAGCCAGTGCATTTTCTTCATGATACTTACAGTCCTTTGTAACTATAAATTGTGTATTGCCTGCTTCCCTGTAAGTTGCTAGGGCCTATAGGGGCTCAGTAAATATTTTATGAACAAATGAATGAATGGGCCGGAGATAGGCCTGGCACAAGCAGCTGCTGAACTCCATCCTCTCTTATCCCTCACAAGCCCTGTCTCCAGCTGGCTTTTGCACCTCACTTCTAGGGCATTCCTGGGAGTCCTTGGGGAATAACGTGAAAGCTTTTTTTACATTATGCATTTCCTGCCTGAGAAACTGTCAGAATAATGAGGAAGCCTTAGAGAGAGTTCCCATAGCCCTTCCTCTCTCTTCCTTTCAGAACCTACCGTTTTTTCTACCTGGTACTTTTTGGTACTTGTCAAATTCCTCTTCCCGCAGTGGCGAGTTGCTCAGAGGTGCTGGTTCATCCCAGCTCCCACTCGAGGGCCAAGCTTGGTGGTCCATAAAGAGTAGGTGCTCAGCAAAATGCTGAAGTGAATGAAGAAGATGGTGAGAAAGGAAGCAATGAGTAAGAAGGAAGAGTGAGAAAGAAGGAAAAAGGAAGAGGAGGGAGGGGCAAAGGGGTTGATGAAAAGTGAAGAAGAGAAGGAGGGAGAGAAGTGAGGTCAGGGAGTGGGAAAGAGGGAAAGAGAACCCTGGCCCGGTGTCCACCTCAAGCCAGAACCCTACCCCACCCCTTCCAGTCTTCCTGGACTCAGAGCCTCCTGGGTCTGCCCCAGCCTCAGGTGCGACAGCAGGGCTCCTCCAGCCTGCCACTGACACCAAGGGCACCCTGAGCTCTCAGCTCACAGACCCCGGGCTGCCCGGGGCAGGAGAGACTGCTCCTGAAGAGACCTCTGGAGGGACCAGAGCCCAGGATTCCTTAACCTGAGGCCCAGTTCCATCTCTGAGATCCCTAGAGACTCCCCTCAGCTCCCTTTCCCTCAGCTCCTCATTTTGAGCCCCTGGTCTAAGGACGATTAACTCCAAATCCAGCATCAGTGATCAAATGTTCATAGCAAACAAAGGAAAACAAACACCGGCTTTCCTCCATGCCTCAGCCCTGGGGCCCCAGAGGCCTGGCTCAGAGACAGGTGCCTTGCCTCCTCCCCATGCCCAGCCCAGGCCTGCCAGCTGCCCTCGAGAAGACCAGGGGCCAGCCTCAGAGGCCCGGAGGATCTGTTCCCAGAGTAGCCGTTGCCACGGTGACCCTCCCTGGGGTGGCGGCTCCTAAGCTGCCATGGGAAGCAGAGTTGTGCCACTACCACGGCCACCACCACCACCACCACCAGGGCTGCCACCACAGCAAAGCTGCTCCTGGGGCCTCCTTCCTAATTAGACTGCTGAGAGACCAGTCTGTGCTATCCTCTCACCGCACCAGGCAGCCACAGTACCAGGGAACAGGAGTCACAGTCAGCCCCCTTCCAACACCCCGGCAGCATCCCACTGTGTGCCCCAGGACCCACTCCTCCCCTGATGGGACGACACTATTTGCCCTCCTGGAAAATCGATTAGGGACCTCATTTCTCTCAGCACCCCACTAGAGATGGCAACCAGCTCCCAGGGTGCCCGGGGGCGGGATGTTGAGGGCAGCAGTGATACCAGTAAGAAGGCTCCAGTGATACCAGGTTCCCTCTGGGCCTCAGTGCTAGGTGGTGAGAAGCTGTGTTTCCCTGGACAGGACTGGAGAGTTGCTCTCTAATACTCTCCATCTTTCTTGGATTCTTTCCCATCCCTACCAGAGGCTCTTGCTAACTACTATCCCCTTACATTCTGGCCCCCAAACATGCACACACATTTCCAGAGTCGTCCTGCTCTCTTCACTCTCTTCATTTTCTGATCTATGCTCAAGAAAATATCTTGTGTCAGTCATCAGCACTCTAGTATGAATTTAGTATGAAAATACTTTATTTCCCAGGAGATAGGACTGTTGACCTTCTCTCAACTTGTGGAGTGAGAGCCTTGTTCTCTGTGATAGGAGGTCCTAGCACTAGAGGGCTCCAAGCAGGATAGATAATTTTTTGATTAGGAGAGGAAGAAATCCAAAACTTCCTGTGTGGGTCAAATTAGAGGCCGGAGCTCTGCAAGGAATTCTGGCCTGACTCCAATGAACAAAGAAGGACGTGGCGCACAAAAGAGAAATCCAAAGTGATATGCAATAGAAGCTGCCTCTGTCTGGAAGATCTTCCTGCTCCTTGTGCTCCCCTCTTACATTCCACTATAGTGTCCTCAGCCTGGCAAACTCTTACTTATCCCTCAAGGCCCACTCAACTGTCACCTCTGAGAATCCTTCCTGGGCTCTCCCAGGGAGAATTCCTCTGTCTTTTATGCTCTCACAGAACCTTGTATATTCCTCCATTATAGCACCTACCGCAGTGATAACTTGTTGCTTGTTTACTCACTTATGGATGCCTTCCTTATTGATGTTTTTACCTCCAACCCCTGCTCAGTGGTCAGGAGCTCAAAGGTGAACAAAGGCCGGGCACGGTGGCTCAAGCCTGTAATCCCAGCACTTTGGGAGGCTGAGACGGGCGGATCACGAGGTCAGGAGATCAAGACCATCCTGGCTAACCCGGTGAAACACCGTCTCTACTAAAAATACAAAAAACTAGCCGGGCGAGGTGGTGGGTGCCTGTAGTCCCAGCTACTCGGGAGGCTGAGGCAGGAGAATGGCATGAACCCGGGAGGTGGAGCTTGCAGTGAGCTGAGATCTGGCCACTGTACTCCAGCGTGGGCGACAGAGCGAGACTCCGTCTCAAAAAAAAAAAAAAAAAAAAAAAAGGTGAACAAAGGAATGAGTGAGTGAATAAGGACTGAATGAATTAGCTGCACTTTGCTGACTTCTGTCATTCACCCCTGTCATTCTAGTCCATGGTTGGGTCTTAAGATTTGTCCAGAATAATTATCTGGGATGCTGGGCCTCTCACTCTGCCATCCCACCACCATGTGCCAGCCAAGTCCCCTCTCACCCACACCACCCTCACCATCAGTGCTCCCTTCCAAAGTTCCCCATTCCCCTCAACTCTCCAGGCTTCAGCCATCTGGGCCTTTCTTTCCTGATGTTAGTAGCTACAATTTATGTCACAGTCAACTTGGAACAGCGGCGGGGCTCATGTCCTGGGTCCTTTCTGCCTCCGTCTTCTTCCTTCTCAGTCTTCATTAGTGGTGGTCTGTGAGCCTTGCACCCACCCCAACTCTCCGAGTGCTAGTTAGGTGCTCAGGTTTGTGCTCTTGGACGAAACTCCTGCTACATAAGTGGACATAGAAAAAGAGCCTGGCAAGGGTTGTTTCCAGAGGGGTCAGAGTCAATCCTGTGCTATTGCTGGGCTTGAGGTTCCACATCTGTGAATGGGAATTAAGCTTCCCCTGCCTTCATCCAAGGTGGGATGATAATTAAGTGAGAGTGGATGGATGGGTCCTTCGGAACTCCTGAAGCACCACTGGAGGCAAAAGGTTATCATTCTTCTGGCTTTCTCTCAAGGACTTGGGTGTTCCTCCAGAGTCAGAGGGCAGGTGCCTCTGGAAGTTATAATAGCTAACATGGATTGAGTGTTTACGACCAGCCCAAGCCCCCTACATGGCTTAATGGATCAGAGCAACGCCAGGAGGTAAGGGCTGTTTTTATCACTCACATTTTACAGGTGAGGAAACCAGAGAGTAATTTGACGGAGATCTCACAGATAGATTTCACAGGAGATTTTGACCATGCTCCTACGCTGGCTCTGTGGCCAGCCCCTTGGCAGCAGCACCACCACTGCCATCGATTCCTGGTCCACGGCCAGTTTGCTAATTCTGGCTCCACTGGCTTTGCCACTTGTGAGCTGCGTGACCTTGGGCAAATGACTTAACCTTTCTAAGCATGGTCTGTGAAATGGAGATAATGATATATGTAGAGATTTTGCCCAGAGGAGTAAATGGAGGTGGCATATGTGAAGCGGCTCTAGACCCAGGCAGTAAACAGTGCTCAGTGTGTGTCCTTCCCCATCCACACTGAGAGACCCTGCCTGGCAAGCCTGACTTGCACAACAGAAGCACTGGAAGCCCTTTTCCAGAAATTCCTTGCTAGGGCCACTCACTGTTGACTGAGAGGATGGAGGCAGGTCCAGCTTAAGGCAGGGCCTTGGGACACCAGTGCTCAGGAGGCAACTCACTGTCATGGCCATTTCCCCCTTGGTGACCCAGAAGTGGTGACACCTGTGTGCTTGCTTCCCGAAGCAGTGAGAAGCCAGAGGGAGACCCACACAGCTGCCGGCTCGAAAGGCTGCTCCCTGTGCGTGGGCACCTTGGCCCCATCTTCCATTCCCCTCTCTCCGCACTTCCTCAGGACCAGGGGCCAGGAGCTGCCCCCAAGTCCTTTCTACACATACTTGTGAGCTCCTGGGAATGGGATTCAAGGAGGCAGGTAGGTGAGAGGAAGCACAGGGGAAGACTGAAAGCAGATCTCAGAAGCTGAGAAGAGGAAGACGAAGAGGAGGAGGAGGGGGAAGGGAGAGTGGCAGAGAGAGGAGCAGGAGCCACGGAGCAGTGAGAGAAAAAGCAGGCAGGGAAGGGGGAGGGGCAGAGAAGGGGAAGGAGGAGGGACTGCACCCGGCTGTGGGCAGAGGCTGCGGGGCCTAAAATGAACTGAACAGGCTGGAAATAGAACAGCTGGGCAAACCCCAAATGCTTTGTTTGGGTGTCTGCTGAGCAAGCACGTGAATGAGCAGAACAGGGACAACAATGCAAGGAAGAAGAGGCTCATTTCACTCTGGAGGTAGGTCAGAACAAGAGGCATGTATTCCAGTCCAGCACAGGTTAGTCGGGGTTCTTTTTCCGGGATGTTTTCTTTATGTAATCATTATTTTTAACAGGCTGGCTTGGTGGCGGGATTAGCCTGACGCCACCCCATCCTTGGCAGGTGGAAGGTTTGGGTTACTGTGAGACCAAGACCACTCTGGGTTCTTACTGTAACTGTGGATGCCACTGGCTTTGGGAGAAGAGATCTTAATCCACTTTCTAAATGGAGGTTTAGGAATCTAAGCTGTGTAATGGAATATCATTTTCCTTATTAGAACAAACCCTAACTCGGGTGCAGTGGCACATGTCTGTAGTCCCAGCTCCTCAGCAGGCCGAGATGGGAGGATGGCTTGAGCCCAGGAGTTTGAGGTTGCAGTGCACTATGACAGCACCTCTAAATTAGTCACGGCACCACAGCCTGGTCAACACAGCGAGACTCTGTCTAAAAATAATTTTTAAAAAATAAAGAATAAAACCCAGTTTCAGGACGGGTCAGGACTAGCCTGAGGGGCTCTGCCTGTCTCAGCTCACAGAACTGCACCATGCCTCACACACACCAGCACACTTCACCCTGGGAGGTGCCCAGGCCACCTGAGGCTCTGCCATGGGCTGGTTCCTTCCCTGATCACCAGCAGCGCCACCTCTGTGTTTCTCCCCTCCTCTCCCCACACACAATATGAAGAACCTTCAGTCTAGAAATTAGACACGGGACCAGCAGAGGCTGTGAAGATAACTGGAGCCAAGTGGCCCCAAGAGCTGCCATTTAGCCCAATCCAAGGTATCCGCGCTGTGGGGCAACTGCTCCATCACTGGTTTCTCTAGAATTCAGATCAGCTGTACTTGGGACTGAATGTGGACAGGAATTAGGGGGCCTGAACTCTAACCTCACTTCCACCATGGGCTGTGCAGTCTTTGGCAACTTGCTTAACGGCTGAGCTTCAGTTCCCCGTTTGTAAAATTGGGGATAATACTGCCCACCTCAGTGGATTCTCATAAAGCTCCAATGAGATCCCGTGTCCCTTCTACTTAGCTCAATAACTTGACATTTTGTAAGGTTTAATTTCCTTCCTTCCTCTCTCCCTTCTTTTCTGGATGAGCTCCAAGAACCTTTCCCAATTCACTAGAGAACCTTTGAGGAAAGCTAATTTGAGGAGAAAAGGAACACAGCCCAGCCCACAGCCTCCCCACGAGGGGCTGGGGCTGGAGGGGTAGGTCTGGCGGAGGAGGGAAGGGGAGAGATGAGTGATCAGAAGGTCTCAACCTAAGTGCTGGCGGCTTCTGTGACAGAGAGGCAACTGAACCTGTATATGGTATTTGGATCACAGCTGGAAATCAGACTGGATTTTGGCTTTAATAAAATATTTGACATTTTGTGGAGCTCAGTTTTAAACATGGGGCTGAGAGCTGGCAGACCTAGATCCATTCCTCAAGTTCTAACTCAGTTCCCCCTGCTGCTCTGGGCTTCAGGATTCTCTGCTCTCTCTGTCATCAGAAGGCATTCACATGAAGACCCAGCTGGTGATCAGTTCATGGCAACAAGTGTCAGAAGCAAGAAGACTTATCTCTGGTCAGTGTTTTCGACTGGGTAGTAATCCTGCACTTGGTGATTGTACAACCCTAAATGGAAATAGGACCCTAAAGTCCACTCTTTTCCAAGACTAGCCCCTTAGAAACACATCCGCAACCATAAGGAAGCTGATTTAAGACCCCTTGGCCCTGCTCCCATAACACACCCCCAAGAGAGTTGGCTTGACTATGGAACCATACCAAAATCTCTCCTCCACACTGCCTCTCCTCTTCCTGTTAGGCAAGTGCTCTTGGCCTGAAGAATCTTGCTTAGTGCACGTATCTTGTCTTCAGGTAGAACTAGAAGTTGAGCAAGTCAGTTTCCTCTTTCTGACGTTGAGAGGGTGGGGATCAAGAAGGATGTTTCAGAGAACGAAGAGGTTCTTGGCTGTTTGTACTGTCTGTGCCTGTTCCAGCTCTGGCTGCCCTTGTTTGACCTGCTTCTTGCAGGAGGTAGTGACCAGCATCGTAAGGAATGCCCATGAAGTACTCTGGGCTTCTCAGATGTAAAGGGCAAGAAAAGTCAAAGCCAGCTCTTATCTCCATCCAGATGATGGGGATAAAAACAGTCCAAGCCCGTTGCTTGCCTCACTTGTTCAGTGGCTAAGCTAATGCCAAACTGGGATTTCTCTGACCTCATGTTAACCAGACCTCAAGGCTGCCAGAGTATCAGCTACTAAATCACCAATCTATAAAAGTCATCTTGCAGCCTTTTCCAGATCCCAGAAGGAGTCTTTACTCCATCCTGACCTCAGAAGCCACCTTGAACCCTCTGCCAATGCTTTCTTCCTGTATTTAGGAATCACATCTATCATTTGGGGTCCAGAAAATATTTTTAGCTACCAACCATGACTCAGACTTCATCCCCATCTACAACCGTGTGACTAGAGGGTAGGGAGTTGGAGAAGATTCCTCCAGCCACAGGACTAACAGCTCCTTGAACAAGCTTGTTACAAAACAAGTCTGGTCATGCCCTTCCTTTTCTGAAAAGTATTCTCTGACTCCCTGCTGGATAAAGGTTAGATGCCTCAGCGTGGCTTCTCCAGAACCTTCACAGTCTGGTCAGCCTCCCTTTTGGGCCTCAGTCAGTCCCTGCCCTCCCTCCCACACACTCGCACTCCAATCCCATGCACATAGAAGTGTTTGAATGAATGTACTTTCCTGCTTTGGGTCACATGCTTCCCTTAGCTTGGAGTGTCCCCTGCCTTTCCTCCACCTTGTGAATCTGCTCATCCTTTGTGAAGTCTTTTCTTTCTTTTTCTTTTCTTTTTTTTTTTTTTTGGTACACATTTATTGGGTACAAGTGCAATTTTATCACATGCATAGTTGCACAATAGTCACGTCAGGGCTTTTAGGGTATCAGTCACTCAAATAACATACATTGTACCCATTAAGTAATTTCTCATTGTCCACCCCCTCCCACCCTCTCTCCCTCTGAGTCTCCATTGTCCGTCATGCCACTCTCTACATCCATGTGTACACATTTTTAAGCTCCCACTTACGAGTGAGAACATGAGATATTTGTCTTTCTGTGTCTAACTTATTTCACCTCTTGTTCCAGCTACGTTGGTATAAAAGACATAATTTCATTCTTTTTATGGCTGAATAGTATTCCATGTGCATGTGTATCACATTTTCTTTATCTACTAATCATCTGTTGGTAGACAGGGCATTTAGGTTGATTCCATGTGTTTGCTATTGTGAATAGTACTGCAGTAAACATACGAGTGCAGGTATCTTTTTTTTTTTTTTTTTTTTTTTTCAGGCAATGTCTAGCTCTGTCACCGAGACTGGAGTGCAATGATGCCATCACAGCTCACTGCAGCCTTGACCTCTCAGGCCCAAGTGATCCTCCTCTGAGTAGCTGGGACCACATGCCATCATGCCCGGCTAAGTTTTAATTTTTTGTAGAGATGGGGTCTTGCCATGTTACCCAGGCTGGTCTGGAACTTCTGGGCTTGGGCAATCCTCCTGCCTCAGCTTCCCAAAGTGTAGGGATTATAGGTGGGAACCACCAGGCCTGGCTTTCTTTTTGATATATTGATTTCTTTTATGAAGTCTTCTTTTTTCTTCTTTTTCTTTTTCTTTTTTTTTTTTTTTTTT
>NC_045434.1:110867429-110921223 GCF_002776525.5 Piliocolobus tephrosceles | reverse complement strand
GGTTCAAGCAATTCTTCTGTCTCAGCCTCCCGAGTAGCTGGGACTACGGGTGTGTGCCACCACACTCGGCTAATTTTTGTATTTTTAGTAAAGATGGGGGTTTCACCATATTGGTCGAGTTGGTCTCGAACTCTGACCTTGTGATCCACCCACCTCAGCCTCCCAAAGTGCTGGGACAGGTGTGAGCCACCATGCCTGGCCTTGTTAAGTCTTTTCTATTCCACCCTGTCCCACCAGCAGAATGTTTTGCCCCTCAGCCAGTGATATGCCTTTACAAGAGCATTTGTTGCACTAGATGTTTACTCGGCTGCTTTCCACATGCCCTTTCAAGGGCCATAGATTAGACCCACCTTTCCTGTAGCCCTGGCCAACTAGATCACAAGGACCTATGTAGATATGGTAGGAAAAATGATCCAAAATGTAACTGTGACCTGGAGGATGCCTGCATGTTCCTTCAATATCATACTAAGGCTTTGTCTGTCATGAAGATTATTAATTCTCTAGAAGTTTGCTATCAACAGATGGCTGTTGGACACTTGAAATGTGGCTAGTGCCTCATGTCAAAATGACAATATTTTGAATGTGTTGAGTTAAATAAATTATTAAAATGAATTTCACCTGTTTGTTTTTACTTTTTCATGTGGCTACTAGAAACATTTAAATTACATGCCTGGTTCACATTATATATCCACTGGAAAGTGCTGCAGTAGAAGACAATAATTGTTTGACTTTGTCATTTGCTATTATTAATGAAGGACTCAGAGTGTGAAGTTACATATTAACTTATAGGTTGTTTTTTTGGTTTGTTTGTTTTTTTTTTGTTTTGTTTTTTGCCTGATAGAGATTCAGATTATTTGTATCCAGTAGGAAAAATAACCCCAGTTTTATTTCCCTATGGGACATTAACTAGATTTGTATTTTTAAAAAATTATTTTGGTGTGCCTTTCTTTTAAATCCCAGTTCTTCAAATGCTCTTTGAATCAACTTTATTATCGTATTGTTTCCCTTGTCAGTTAATGAGTTCAATAAAATCTTTGATACATATTCATACTTTAACTGTATGAGACTTGTGTTTCTAACTTTTTGGAAATTATACTTTGACATATCTCTGTCTCCTGTTCGGCTTGAGGGCAGAGACTCAATTATTAACATACCTAGTATTAAGTAGGGACTCAGCAAACGTTGAATGAATAAAAAGCACTTGTTTAGAATTGAGGCCGAAAGTTTAAACTGCCAGCCAAACTTTGTGGTGGGATCCCTATCAGCCACACATATCTGGAGAGTGGCAGATGTAGGAAAGATGAGACCCTCTTTTCAGGATCCTGAACTATTTGGGTAATTTCCCAGTTTGGGGGCCTGTGATCCCAAGGGGATGCTGGCCAAAGCGAGTCCCTTCTATTAGCTCAAGGGTGAGGTCCTCTCAGGCTTCCCACCCCGTCCACCCATCTTGGGTGCTCCAGGAAGTATGGAGCCCAGATAGGACTCTTGTACCTTCCTGCCCCATGGCCAACTACATCACTATGAAGATTCTGTCAGACAACCCTAACTGCTTCTCACCATCTGGACACAGAGGCACTTTTGTTGTTAGAGGTCAGTAGCAGAGTAGGCCCCTTTTTTCTGGGGGCCCTGGAAAAAGTTCTTTCGGTCCTGCATCCTGGCAGACAATTGCAAGAATATGTCTCTTCCCCTTTACCCTCCTGTCCGTCTCCACAATAGGGAATGGCAGGCTGGTAACTGAGGGTGAAAGTTGCTTGCAAATTTCTTGAGGACAGAAGCTGTTGATTTGTATGCCTGGCACCTGGTTAGCACCTTGCCTGGCATACAGCAGACACTCAGTGAATGCTAATCTGCCTCCCCTCCCTCGGCCTGACTTCAGCACCAGAGCCAGCTTCCTTCCAATGAACCTGATATATAGACGCCTTGGCCTGGACAGAACACTGATTAATCAATCCCCCCTCTGGGAGTCTGAGCAGGATCAGCTGACAATTAGGCATCAAGCTCAGGGTTGGTGACCTTTTAGAAGTGTCACTGCTCTTGTCTGCTCTCCTTAAAAGAAAAGAGAAATTGGTAGAGGCTTTGCTTCTGGAAAAGGAGAATTAAAAACATTGCTTTAAAAAAAAATTGTTGTCAAATAAACATAACCCAAATGTGTTATTTTAACCATTTTTTTCAGTGACATTAAGCACATTCACATGTTGTGCAACCAGTACAGCCATCCATCTCCAGAACTCTTTTTATCTTCCCAAACTGAGACTGTGCACCCATTAAACAGTAACTCCTCATTCTCTTCTCCCCTAGTCCCTAGCAACCAGCATTCTACTGTCTTTGTGAATTTGACTATTACCTCATGTAAGTGGAATCATATGTTTTCAAGTCCCACCTTGAAGCTGTTATCAGTGAACACTTTCCTTAATTAACACCTAGTTAGAATTAGTTGCTGACAACAGGAATGGGTCATCACTCCTTTTCTCATGCCAAATGAAACACTCTCTTCCATATGGTTCCCAGACACAGCTCCCCTTTCCCGGGCTCCCCCACCTCCCTTCTCCCATATGACCAGGCCTCGCACACTCATCTGGCTAATGCCCACTCAGCTCAACCCTCATCTCCAGCCAGAAGTCCAGACAGACCCCTGGGTGGGGGTCTCTCCTCCCTCCTCCATGTCCTCCAGGCTGCCATCTGGTAGGCCACCCTGTATCTTGCCCTACTGCCTTCTACACTCACTCCCTTTGGCCACAGGCTCCCTAAGGGCACAGTTCCCATCAGTCTGTTTGTATGGCTTGCACCTACCAAACCTTTGAGTTGCTTAGAATAATTCATGTGTCACGTTTGGCACCACTGCACAAGCCTGGGCCACTTTGTGGTTGGAAACTCCCAGGAAAAGAGATGGAGTTGTCCTCTTGGAGAAATATGCCTGCATGGTTGGTGTAAGGAAGGGCCAGAGGCACTGTCAGTGTGGATAGAGATTCCCGCCCTGAGGAAAAGCAAATTGCCAAGGGGATGAATTAGTTTTGAGACCTTCAGCACAGTTATTCCTTCCTTTATTCACTCAGTCATCCTACAAACATGCAGTGGCACTTGCTCTGAGTGAGGCACCTGGCAAGGCTCCCAAGGGAAAAGAGCAAAGGAAGAGAAGACCCCTTTGGAGGTACTGTGTGCTCATACACAGCCAGTCTTCTGTGAAAGGACCAGTCTCCTAGGAGAGGCCCTGGGCTTCTCTGGGAGGAGGAGAGGAGTGGCTGGGGTAGGGGAGGCTAGGCCAAGCCCATCAGGTGGGGAAGCGGATGGCTGTTCCTGAAGCCTCAAGCCCATGGACTGCCTTGAAGCCCTGGCCTCACCTCCTGGAGGCTTAGCTATACTCTAGCTTTTGGTCAGTTCTGGGGGATGGGACTAGGGCCATGTAGCAGGCAGAGAGGGAAGACAGGTCCTAGGCAAGCAGAAACAGTCAGGTATCCCTTGTGGCAGCTGCTTCTACCCAGAGGGTGGCAGGGGAGTGCCTACAGGGTAGTCTGGTCTGCTGGCAGGAGTCCCTATAGGACCCCCATGTGACGGGCTCCAATGTCACTGCATGCTAGTCCAGCTTGGCTTAGAGAGTCCACTTAGAGGACTTCAAGCTCCACAGGCCAAGAACATTGTTATGGTTTGGCTGTGTCCCCACCCAAATCTCATCTTGAATTGTAGCACCCATAATTCCCATGTGTTGGGGAGGGACCTGGTGGGAGATAATTGAATCATTGGGGCAGGTCTTTCCCATGCTGTTCTCATGATAGTGAATACGTCTCATGAGACTGATGGTTTTATAAAGGGGAGTTCCCCTGCACACTCTCTCTTGCCTGCCGCCATGTAAGACATGCCTTTGCTCCTCCTTCACCTTCTGCCATGATTGTGAAGTCTCCCCAGCTATGTGGAATTGTGAGTCCATTAAACCCTTTCTTTTGTAAATTACTCAGTCTCAGGTATGTCTTCATTAGCAGCTTGGAAACAGACTAATACAAACATGAAGTCTATAGTAGAAAGTGACAGAATTTGAATCTGCTCAGAGGGCAAGCATTTGGGATTATTTACCCAAGAGAGAAGGAGGAACTTAAATGACTTGGTTATCACGATTACTTTTAAGGTGTTAAGCTGACAGCATTAACTCAAATGGTCCTCACAGTAACCCTATGAGAGGAGCAGGGCAGAAACAGCGATCCCATTATGCAGGCAAAGACAACAAGGCACAAGAGGTTAAGGCCCTTACTGACCACTCACTTCATCAGTAGAGGAGTTGGGGTTTGACCCCAGTGTTTCCATCCTTGGTCCAGGGTCCTAGCTTAACCAGCCTACCTCTCCTTACTTCATGGGTCTAATGGGGGCCCCACATTAGGGGAACTTTGAGAACAAGCCCATGATGGTGAGCGCTCCAGCTGCTCCAGGCAGCCCTTCTGGTGAGGGGCCAAAGGAGGGAGCAAGGGGTGGGGCAGGCTCTGAGTCACTCCAGGCCTGCACAGCTCACCAGCTTCTCACCCCCATTCCTAATCAAGGTGCTCAGAACCCAGTAAGCCTGGAGCTGGAGTTCATTTATCTTACCAGGCATTGGCAGGGGGAGCTTGGGGAGCTCAGAGGCCTCCTGGCTAGGGGAGGATGTCCAGATTCTGTGACTGTCAGTGTGCCTGTAAGAAAATAAATCCATTAAAATGATTTCTTTTTCCTTCCAACCAAGAAATGAGGTTCATAACCCATCCTTGGCTACCAGAGCACAGCCCTCTCCGAATTCCTTCCCTACCTTGGTTGCAGCTGTTAAATTGGTCATTTGGGTTTCAAAGGATGAAAGTCTGCCCTGCAAAACCTGTGGTTGGGCCTGGTTAACTCACTGGCTCAGGCCTGAGAGAAGGGTGGAGAGAGGCTTAGCTTCCCACTGGCTCTCTGTCTTGGGCACAGATGGAACTTGCCTGGATGAAGCACTTAGAAATGTTCTCCCTTGGGCCGGGCGCCATGGCTCAAGCCTGTAATCCCAGCACTTTGGGAGGCCGAGATGAGCGGATCACGAGATCAGGAAATCGAGACCATCCTGGCTAATATGGTGAAACCCCATCTCTACTAAAAAATACAAAAAATTAGCCAGGCGAGGTGGTGGGCGCCTGTAGTCCCAGCTACTCGGGAGGCTGAGGCAGGAGAATGGTGTAAACCCAGGAGGCAGAGCTTGCAGTGAGCTGAGATCCAGCCACTGCACTCTAGCCTGGGTGACAGAGCGAGACTCCATCTCAACAACAGCAAAAAAAAAAAAAAAGAAATGTTCTCCCTTGATCACCAGAGACAGGTTGGATGGCTCAGCTGAAACCCTGCCTTTCTGCTCAAGAAATTTCCCAATGCCCTGCCTCCTGAGAATGGCTGTGGTACAATATCACGTTCATTGAGCATCTACTCTGTGCCAAATATTTTACATATCTCATTCAATTCTAACACAATCCTTCGAAAAGCTATTATCTCCACTCTAAAAATGAGAAATCTGAGCAACAGGTAAGTTAACATCTGGGTCAGGCAGCTAGTGAGTTGCAGAACCATGGCTTGGATCTATTGTAATCTTACCACAGTCCCTTCAGGTATGTGTTGTTATCAACTTTTCATAGGAGAAGAAATTGGGACTCAGATAGGCTAATTATAGGCCAATTATGCTTGCCCAAGGTAAGCAACTGCCCAATGTATGTTTGTGATCTTATCTCCCTGCTCTCTTGGGCAGGCTGATTCCCTCACCCCATATTTAGTGGGGCCTCCCTGCTTTTGCTAGGTCTCCTCCACTCAACACTATTCCCCAGCCCCATCCTCTCAGCCAACTCTCTGAAGCCAGTATAACTTCCCAGTCCAATGCACAATGGCTCCTTTCACAAAGGCTTCCCCAGCACTTGGAGCCATGCTGACCCCATGCTGATCATCCCTTCCTCCCCTTTCCAATCTCCAAACACGTTTACTGACCGTGAGGGCACTTCATTGTTGTCTGTTTATGCGTCTTCTTGTTTTGCCCAAGTATGCCTTGTTCCTGCCCGCTCTGGTCTTCCCTAGAGAATAACAACCAATCATGAGAGATGTCTCGTTGCTTACAGCCCAGAGATGTCAACTCTAGATTCTACAAGTGTCTTAGCAGTGGAGGCCATATGCATGCATCTGCCACAGCATTTAGCATCGTGTCAACCACAAACAGAGTGTTGAATAAATTCCACACATCTGTATGTTATTATTTAAAGCACTTGAATGTCCCTTATCTTGATGCATCCTCCTGAGAACAGTGGGAAGTGGGTCCCAGGCTCTGAGGGGCTAGTGCTGTAGCTAAGGTCAGTGGGAGAGCAGGACCAGGACCCAGATTTTCTGATCCTGAGTCTAGGGCTCTTTCCTCTGCTCAGGCCACAGATAATCAACTGTTTCTTGGAACATGTCCTAATCAGCTTATTTTCTCCACGGTTCCTTCTTCCACAGAGCCATGAGAAGGGAGCCTTCCTTGTTGACAGTGTTATCAGACTGGCTCTGAGGGCAGCAGAAGTCAGAGGGCAGGGGTGGTGAAAGCATCTCAGGTGAAGCTCTGAATGACTCCAGTCACCTGGCTAGGCTGAGGTCCTGGTCAAGAGAGGACTTTCCCAGTTCCCCTCAGGGCTTCTTGGGTCTATAGGGCCCCTGCCCTACTTCATGGCCGTGCAGAGAGCCACCAATAGAGGCAGGTGATCAGTTGCAGACCAAACTCCAGGTACCCTAAGGATCTTTCCTCTGGCAGGAAGGGGAAGGAAAACCCTCAGAGGCCTGTTACTGCCTCATAAGAAGGAAGAAATAGGCAGAAGTTGGGGGAGGGGGGCGGTTGCTGGTTGTTGTTTTGCCTGCGGGGGTCCAGGAGCCCCAAGCAGCTCCTCTGTGGATGTCCCCATCAGACATATCTGGAGATGCTTTGTCAGAAAGAAGGATTTGGTTGCACGGAACCATTCTCATTCTCAGCTAGACAGCCTGCAGGATTTGGGTGCATCCAGGAGCCCAGCCCCTTCTCTCTGCTCTAAGCCAACCAGCCAGCCACAGGATCTGACCCCTGAGGCTTGGGAGGATGATCAGGGTCATTGTGGCATCTTCATGTGATCCAGTGCATCATTTGCACCTCATGTTCCTTCATAGCACCCACTGCACATCCAAGAACATCCCCAGAGAGTCATGGTCGTTTTCAATTTCTCCATCTTGTGGCTTATCTGCCATGTGGAGGAGGCCAGGTTGGAGCTAAAGACAGACTGAGTGTGTGACACTTGCTTTTTGAGAACAGCCCTGGCACAGGCTGCTTTCTCTAAACTCTGTACAGCTTCCTGCCCTGGGAAATGCAGAAATAATTGAATGACATGTGCAGTGATTACGGGAAGAAGATGAGTTGCGGGGAGGACTGTCTATAGATCCTGCCAAGGAGACTAGGAATAAATTCAAACTATCACCTTATACTGAGCTCCCTTAGCAGGTGTCAGTGTAGCAGTCACCTCGTCTATCCCAAATACAGCACCTTACAGCCTGAGCACGTACTTTGCAGAGCCAGCCAGAGCCTCTGGGAGGCCCACAAGAAGGCTGCAGCAGTGCTGTAGAACAGGCCACAGCAGTTGTAGCAATGTCATTCCAGTCCATCCCATTCCATTCAATTCTGTATTAGCTCACCACCTACTATGTTCTGAAAAGGGTGCCAGCATCATAAGTAAAATAATCGTCAAGTTAAAGAAGCTCACTGCATAGCAGAGGAGACAGCCAAGTATATACAGATAGTATTTCTGAACTTGCAGAGATGATTCTGATTTAAGACATTTGGTAAACTCTGGTGAAAGCAGGGAACATACACTCTCTGTTATTCACCCCTGTAATCCCAGGGCCTGGCACAGAGCCTGGAGCAGAGTAGGTGCTTAATAGATGGTTGGCAAATGAGCAAATGCCTAGATTGTCTGAGTTGGACAAACAAGTTCCCTAGAGCTCTGCAGGGAGTTAAGCTCTGCAGACTTGCTCTCTGCTGGCTGTCCCCCTGGAACCCCCTGGTTTCCTCTCAGGAGGTCCTCCTCAATTCACCCTCTTCTCTCCAACACACCCCCTCAGACTTGGGCTCTGCAGTTTTGCATTCACCACCCTACTCCATGTCCCCAAGCACAAGTTGCCAAAGATAACTAATATTAGCAGGTTAGAGTCAGCACAGATATACTTTAAGATGCTTAGTGGGGCTGGAGAGCCCTAGACAGAGCCGGGTGTATTTTTAGCTCTTTGGGTATCTGGAAAGATATTGAGATGCAGTCATTGTTACAGACACCCAGGCAAATCAGTATTCTGCTACTGGCCTCCCTACACCAGGCAGTTTCCATTCAGTGTCTCAAAAGCAAGGGTTGCCATGGAGATTGAGTGCCAGGACAACCGAACTTCCTCTCAGGAAACAACAGCACAGGTGGAGCTCTGGGCCAATGGGGATCAAGAAGCTCCTCAGATGGCCACAGCTTTCTCTCCTGAAGGCAAGTGATGGCAGAGGTCCCTGGCACCCTTGGAAGGGGTCAGCCAGAAGATGGAGGACACTGTCTCTGGAACTTCATTCAGGGAGGGGTTGATTCTATTTCTCACTCACACTTGCTGTGGATGGCTTTAGTTCTCTTCCTGGCCCTTCCTTCCACAAAGGGATCTGGCCACCCAAGAAGCAGTCTGGAAGCTGCTCAGGGAGGAAGGTGGCAGGGTCTTTTTGTGGTAGAGGCCAGTTCTGGCAGATACGTAGAACACAAGCTCTGCATGAGGCTGGGGAAGGCTAGGTCAGTCCTGCAGCCATCAGAATTACAGTAGCCCACTCTTCTGGGTGGCACTGTACAGGACCATCTTATCCTATTCTTGCTATCATCTGGGGAAGCAGCCAAGACAGGTGGCATGGTCCCCACTTTCCTCCTTCATTCAACAAACATTTCCTGTGTACCTGACATGTTAGACAACTGAGATGAAAACCCAAAGCTCCAAGAGGCTATGAAACCCTCCTACAGTTACAAAGCTATTCAGGATGGAACCAGAAAAGCACCTAGATCTCTCCAGTCCATAGATTCAGAGGGATACGAGCCCAAAGAATCTTTTAGAGAATATTTAGTGTGACCCTCACACTTCAGAGAAAATAAGCTGAGGCCCTGAAAGAGCACATAACTTGGTCACTCAGAACTTGTAGTGGAGCAAGGCCAAGATCCTTTTGCCCACTCTTCTCATCACCCCTAACTCTTTCCAGATGTTCCAGCTTTTACTGGACATTACCCTGTGTCAGGCAGTGGATTAGCTAAGAATTACATTTAGTTGTGATTAATGAAGACCTGACCACAGTGACTTCAACAGGGGCTTACGTCTCTCTCATAAAAGTCCAGCGGCGACGGGGGCCTCGCTTGCTCCCGGCCGGGTTGCAGCAGTTGCGGTGGAAGAAAGATGAGTCCGCAGTGGATGGGAAGTGCCATCATGCCCCAGTATTACAAGGACAAGCTGGAGGACCTGTGTGTGTGTCTGTTGCAGTCGAACTGTATGGTCCAGGAAGGAAAATCCACTCTTCAGTGTTTGAAAGAAGGATACTGCAAAGTTTTGAAATACTCATTTTTTGAGTATAAAAGATCAATGTTGGATACCAGGTCAAGAATCAGAGGAAGAAAGGGATATTGATACATTATGTTGAAGCCAAGATGAAAACAACAAAGGATTTTCTCTGGTCATTAACACAAAGAAGCCAAAACAGGAAACATACTTTTTACTACATCTGTTTGGTTGGACCAGTTTTCTCCTCCGTGGAACACTGAAGAAAATGGATGAGTTCTGTTTTTGAATATGTATAAAGTAAATGATTCTCTTGATCCAACTTATTTTTAGAAGAAAAACCTCATTAAACACTTATGGGTTGGGAGCATAATAAATGTGTTTTGAGAATTGTTCTAAAGCACAGAGAATGGAAAGACTATTATTTGCAAACTTGACTCTTCAATCGAATTACACAGTTTGTACAGGCCACTGATGTGAATGACACAGTTGATAACATGGAGCCTGTCCAGAAGATGTCAATTGGGAAAGTTTAGGGTAAAACTTTTTTGTCAGTTCAATCTTTCCTATCTAGTTCTAAAATAAATCTTATTTGATTCCCCTCCCCTCCCAAAAAAAAAGAAAAAAAAAAATCCAGGGGCCAGGTGCGGTGGCTCAAGCCTGTAATCCCAGCACTTTGGGAGGCCAAGGTGGGCGGATCACGAGGTCAGGAGATCGAGACCATCCTGGCTAACATGGTGAAACCCTGTCTCTACTAAAAATACAAAAAATTAGCCGGGCATGGTGGCAGGCACCTGTAGTCCCAGCTACTTGGGAGGCTGAGGCAGGAGAATGGCGTGAACCTGGAAGGCGGAGCTTGCAGTGAGCCGAGATCATGCCACTGCACTCCAGCCTGGGCAACACAGCGAGACTCCACCTCAAAAAAAAAAAAAAAAAAAAAGTCCAGAGGCGGTGTTCCAGGGCTGGTGTGGCAGCTTTAACCAAGTCATCAGGGATGCAGCTTTCTTCTAGGTTTTTGCATCACTGTCTTTTGCACACAGCTTTAATCCTAAAACGTCCAAGACTACTGCTGGTGTTTTAGCCATCACATCCACATTTCAGGCAGGAAAAGTGAGAACAGAAAGGAACAAAAGGACATGACGTGCATGCCTGACCTGTCTGCCCCGTTAGGAGTCTTTCTGCAATCCCATCCAAGTTCTACTTATAGTCCTTTCGCACTTGCCAGTAAGGGAGGTTAAGGCATGTTGTCTTTAACCTGGGCACACTGCTATGCTAAACAGATTTGAGCTTGTGGTAGGAATGAAGAATGATATTGGGAGCAATCAGAAATTTCTGCCATAAACACTTTCCTAGACACTGTATGGAGACACTATTCACATATCTAGAATCTGTATTTCGCCTAAGATTTATGAAGGGTTTTTGTTTCCTGCTTTTTTTTTTTTTTTTGAGATGGAGTCTCTCTTTGTTGCCAGGCAGGAGTGCAGTGGCGCCATCTCAGCTCACTGTGACCTCCACCTCCCGAGTTCCAGCGATTCTCCTGCGTCAGCCTCCTGAGTAGCTGGGACTACAGGCATGCACCACCACGCCCAGCTAATTTTTGTACCTTTAGTAGAGACGAGGTTTCACCATGTTGGCCAGGATGGTCTTGATCTCTTGACCTCATGATCCACCCGCCTTGGCCTCCCAAAGTGCTGGGATTACAGGGGTAAGCCACAGTGCCCGGCCGTTTCCTGCGTCTTAAAATTGTTCCGTACTTTCTAAATTTTCTTCAGCACGTATATGTTGATTTGACAATGAGAGAAAAAAAACCCATCCATCTTCCTTCAAATCATTCACACAGATGACTATTAACCCTGCCCAGAGTCACCTAGGCTATGCTGCTTTTATGAGGATGGCACAAAAATTCTTAAAACAGGATTTGAGCAAAATATCAATTCTATTCAGCTTGAATGAAATCTACCATATCACCCTTGGAGGAGGCATGGAGCAGAAGTGGCAAATCCTCCAAGGCACTGATGAGAGTCACAGCTTCACGCACAGCCAGCTCCCCAGCCCTCAGCCTCCCCTCCTCCTGCTCCCATTTCCTCTTGTCTGGGAGCGCCTCCCACACAAGGTCTTCTCCACACTGAAATCCAGTGCCCTCAGGGACTGCTGGGCTGCACGCCCATCTGGACTCAGAGCTGAATAGCAGGGGTGGATGCTGTGGCTCTGCGGGTGAGGCTTAGCCTTTGCACAGCTTGTCACAGATGGCTCCGTTTACTTGTGAATTGGAGGTATCCTCCTCAAGCACCCAGAAGGTAGGTCAAGGACCTGGAGGAGTCTCCTTTTCCTCATAGTAAACCAAAGGCTGGGCCCACGCATCCTGACCCCTCCTGTCCACAAGGAAATTGTTCAGGAATGAATCGTAGGCCAGCTCAGCATGTGACTAGGGCACATGAGGAACCCACTCGAAGACTTTCTCTCAATGTGCTGCTTATCTAAGGCATGATGAACAGGTGTTTGAGAGGGGATGGCGGACAAGCAAGGATCAGTCTATTCTATATGGAATTGAAGCACGGGTGCTTAATTCATGGGATGAGCCCAGACATTCCTACTTATTCCAGAATCTTTCCTCCCCTTCATCTTTCTAAATGGATGTCAATTTTATTTGCTCAGTTGATACCTGATCTCTCAGGCTCTCTTACAGATGTTCACAGTGCTGGACCATGAAATGTAGGTACAGGACTACTGGGACGGGTGTGTGTACCTGCAGAGAAAGGCCCAAGAGGAAAATAAGGCTGCATTTGACCTTACCTTTCCCTTCTTCCCACCTGGAGGAGGAGATGCCTGGATGAAGCAGCTGTCTCACACTCCTAAAAAGGAAAGCCCCATGCTAGGATGGTGGGGCAGGAAGCTAGAAGGATCTGAGGTTCTTCTTGACTTTCTTGACAACATCTCTAGACTGTCTACTTCCTGATTTCTTGTTATATGACACAAATAAAAGCCTCATTTGGGTAAACCAGCATGGTTGGGTTTCTAGTACAGGGAGCCAAATACAATTTTAAGTGATGCCTAAAGATTGTCAAAGAGGGTGCCTTTTTGTGTGATTGCAGACTCACCAACCAATGTGCATTTCCTGTCCAGGTTCTGTCCTCAGGTTCACTTCCTCCTAGGTTGGACCTGGCCAGGCTGCATTGTCCCAGCAGAACTCCCAGCAGGCCTGGGCATGCATCTCGGATGAGGCTGAGCTCTTTTGACTGTTCATCTGTATTTATCACTCTGGGAGAAAGTGAAGAATAAAATACCATGGATTGTTTTTACTCCTCTCAAGAGAGAATGTGGCATACAAGAAAATGCATCCTGAACTAGGAACAGGAGGGCTTTTCCCTCTCTTTATCAAACCATTTAGGGCATAAGGGTGCCCACTGATAGCCCCGTGATAGCCCCATGGATTGTAGATCTTGAAAATCCTTTGGGATCTGTAAGATCTTAGGACTTTGTAAAGAGGAATTGATAATCTTAGACTAGATAGCATGCAAAAAAAAAAAAAAAAAAAAAGAGGAAATGATGAATATATCATCTATCAGTTTTCAGGCTTTTCTCAATCAACCAACATGTTTTCGAGTGCCTACCATGTGTCTATATAACCTTCACAAAATGAACAAATGTCTTTAAAAGATTCCTGCAAAGAAATCTGAGTTGGAGATAATATCAATAATAAAAGTATAAAAAACGAAAAGAATATTTCTGGGGTGTCCCTTTTCCTTCTTTGTAAGTTCTTTATTAGCCACTTCATAAGGCAAAAGCAATGAGAATCCAATCAGATCTGAAAAGAAGTTGACAAAAAAATGCAACATTTAAAAAACAATTATCTCTTTGGGAGGCTGAGGCAGGTGGATCATGAGGTCAGAAGATCGAGACCATCCTGGCTAACATGGTGAAACCCCGTCTCTACTAAAAATACAAAAAATTAGCCAGGTGTGGTGGTGGGCGCTTGTAGTCCCAGCTACTCGGGAGGCTGAGGTAGAGAATGGCGTGAACCTGGGAGGCGGAGCTTGCAGTGAGTCGAGATTGCGCCACTGCACTCCAGCCTGGGCGACAGAGCGAGAGTCCATTTCAAAAAAAAAAAAAAAAAAGACAATCCTCTGAAACGTGGTTGCCATTTATTATTGTTAATGAAAGATATTGTCCTAAGAGTTTTTGTTTGGAGATATTAGCTAATGATAGTAGAAAATTGCTCAATTAGTAAGATATTTAAAAATTAAGCATCTAGACCATGAAGAAAAACTTTCTCAATTTTTTCATTGATGCTTAAAGTTATTAGAATGCTTAATCTGGTATTTAACAACATTTCATTAAATCTAATGATAAACATATGCATGAATCCTTTGCAGTTCTTAGTAACTGCAAAACACAAAAAGCCATATGCCCTTAGGGAAACACTTGCTTTTTCTGCCATGAAAAATGGCTGAAATAAGACATGAAAAACAATATGGCAATAAAAATTGCAATCTTTTGTCAGTAGGCCTTATTGAAAGACGCACTAAAAACATTTCTGAAAAAATTGTAAATGAATATTAGGACAAAGTGTGCCTGATAGGAAATCTGCTATATATTTTATTTAAAGTATAGAGATTTCTAACATCTCAGATAATGGAATTTGCTACATTTTGTTGAAATACGAGAATTATATGAGAAAGCACTATTTTTGAGCCACTAAAGGGAAGATGAGTGAGAGAAGAGTAAATGACTTCCTTAATAAAAATGCTTTATAGAAAAAGTATTGACTGGAATAAAAAGAGGGATCTGGTGCGGTTACAAAGATAGAACCACACTTAATATTCCTTTACTGGGCAGCAAAGAAGTTAAAGCCATAAGTGCGCAAAATGCTGTATTGTCATTGGTAATGTTAATTTCATAAAAAGAAGGTCTGCAAAATATAAAAGAATTCTTACAACACTTTGTAATGGGATATGGAGTGACCAGGGAGGTCTTTTGATTCCCATAAAGGTTTACCAATTTTCTCATGGCAAGTACTTAAGATTTATCAAAATTAAAAAGTTACTTGTTTTTCTTATACAAAACAACAAGCATTCCATTTTAAAGGTGATGTTTTATCATCTTTTAAAAATTGACGACATGCTAAGGAAAAAACATTTGAAAACAGATGTTTAGATGTTTCCATCATTACACAATTTTTCCCAAAGCACTGTTTTGTAATACCTTTAAATCTCTCATACCTGTACACTTAGAAAAGAATTGGAAACGAAATTTTCTCCCTTATTTTAAAATTTTGTGAATGAGGCCATAGGTTTTGATTCCATTTTATTAAAACTATAAAGATATAATTATATAATAAATGCTTATAAAATATAAAGTTATAAAAATATTTGTTTGCTTAAAAGAACAGACTCTGGGTGCTATAGCGATTACATGATGCTTATTGTATACTGCCTTAGACCTCTGACTTCTTATCTCGAACACCTGACCTCAAGCCATCCTTGAATACTGGGATTGCAGGTGTGAGCCGCTGCACCCAGCCAACCTCGGGCTTCTTATCATAGAGTACTTTGTCTTTTGATGCAACTGGGAGCTCAGTGACTGCTTCTTCTTCTTTCTGCGCCTTTCCTCTTCCCTAACTTCCCCAACCCTACCCTGCCCCAGTGCCTACCTCTTTGATCTGCAGCCGCTGCATTTGTGAAAGTGAATTTAAAGTTCAGGCCAATAGAGAGTTTCTGGTTCTTGTAGCATACATTTTAAGGCCCATTTACTTGTCCCACTGTGGCTCCCAGAAGCCCATAGGATAAGCTCTAATTTCTTAGCGATACAGCTCTGCTTCTGCCTCACTGTCAACCTTTTCAAACCCACCTTTCCCAGTACCTCTCCAGAAGCCCTTCCTCTCCCCTACTAAGTGGAGGTCTAGATTCGTGACAAGGTACTTCTCAGGTCCCATTTCTTCGGCCCTGACCCCCTCCTTTTGGTCTTTTCCTCTTCTGAGGGCTTTCCGATAGTGCTTACCTGCACAGTCAGGCTTGATAATAAGCATTTGTCATGATGAGGATGTCCTGTCTTTCCCGCCTGTCAGGCCTTGAGCACCTGTGGTGAGATTCCGCGTAACTCCATCACCCAGGATAGCCTTGGGAACAACAGAGGATGCTGTGCACAGGCCCTGTCAGGAAATGCTCATTGGTGACAGCATGACCTTTGGTGTCTGCTTCATGACCTGTTTGCATCTGTCACTTGCACATTTTTCTGTAGTGGAGGGAGTTGACGTGTGCTGTGGTTCTAGAATGGCTGCCTGCCTGATGGCAAAGGAGACATGTGGGGTCAGCAGTGGTGGGGCTTTTCAACCTGTTTTGGGGACCGCCAGCTATCCTGAGCCCAGGAAACTGAGGGCTGGATGCTGGCTCATCCCTTGGGTAAGAGATACGGTAATAACAGCTGTTCTGGGCCAAAATACATTTAGTGACATCCTGGGAGATTTTGGTGCATGAGGCATGCTTTAAAAATACATGAGAATTTAAGGGTTTTTTTCCACACCTGCTGGGGAAACATGTCCACACATCTAGGCTAATATTAGGGCTGTTTATTTCCTAGGGTTGACATTTCCTTGGCTGTCTAAGATTGCTGCTGGAGATAGAATGACCGGTATTCACTTTGGCATCCTTCAGCCAGAAAGGACGATCAAGGTTAAATAGGAGCACGTCTGGGCAACACAGACAGACACCCAGAAATATGTAGGCCACTCCAAACAGGGTCATCAAATGACCCACAGTGTTGCTCAAAGTGGCCCTTACATAAAGAACTCCAGTTTACAGGATACATTTCATATGGGAGACTGATGGTAGGTTCAAAAATCCAGTTGTATACATAGAATAAGAAGCAGCTCTTCCAGTGGGAAAGACTACTTTGGGGAACAAATTGAGGCCTGGAAGGCAACCAGCCTTCCTCTCTAAAAAAAAAACAAAAAACAAACAAACAAACAAACAAAAAACAAGCTCTTGCAAGCTTTCAGTGAGGAGGGGAGCTGAATGGGGGTCTCCATTTAGGGAGAGTCCTTCTCAAGCATCTCTACCTCTGGTCTTTTTCTCTCCTCTGGGTACAAAGCTCCCCCATTCTCGCTGGTCAAATGGATGGGGTGCGGGAGTCTCTTTCCCATGTTATTCTTAGTACAACTGAGGAATTCCAAAAGGGACTTTGAATACAAAGAAAAGAAAGTTTTTTTGGTTTTTTTGTTTGTTTGTTTGTTTTTTAACTGAACAGGTGTCTTCTGACCCAGGGTAGCAAAGCCAAACACTGACACTGGGACTGCAGCGAGAGAAACCAGGACATTTATTGTAGGGCACCAAGCGAAGAGAATTGGGCAGCTAAGGCTTAAGCCCTGAAGTCCTCAGTGGCTTACAGGTAAGAGTTTTTAAAGGCAAGGAGGCAGGCAGAGGTTACAGGCAAAGTCATAAATCAACACATAGAGGTTGTACATTGGTTTGACCTAAAAAGGCAAGACATCTCAAAGTGGGGGAGAGAGGAACAGGTCATAGGTGGACTCAAAGATTTTTTTGATTTGTGATTGGTTAAGGAGGCTTTGTCTAAAAATTTGGGAGCAGCAGAAAAGAATATTAGTTCTGGCTCATGGGCATGATCTCCTCCAAGCTCTTTAGGAAGAAATTTAGAAGAAAGAACAGAGGTCGCAGTTCAGTCCTTAGTACCCCCTTATCTGAGGTTGACATGCCAGCAGATCCATTTGGTAGGGGTCCAGGTTTCTGAAAAAAACTCAGGGACATATGTTGAGATGTTATCTTTAGTTTCTACAGGGAACCAAACAGGACTTTAACTTCCTTGGCTATTGTTTTAAGCCACTGTTACCGTCCTGCTTACCAAGTTGTTCATTTACTTCTCAAGGCTAGCCAGGAGCCTGCAATTTTCCTGGAAGGAACTCAAGATTTTTCTTTATTTAGGCCCCTAAGAGGGATCCCTGCTCATCTCTGGAGAAGGAGGGGGAGAAAGAAGGGGGAGAACGGGCCGGGTCCGGTGGCTCATGCCTGTTATTCCAGCACTTTGGGAGACCAAGGCAGGCAGATGGCTTAAGGTCAGGAGTTCGAGATCAACTTGGCCAACGTGGTGAAACTCCATCTCTACTAAAAATACAAAAATTATCCAGACATGGTGGCATGCACCTGTAATCCCAGTTACTCAGGAGGCTGAGGTGGGAGAATCACTTGAACCTGGGAGGCAGAGGTTGCAGTGAGCCGAGATTGTGCCACTGCACTCCAGCCTGGGTAACAGAACAAGACTCCGTCTCAGAAAAAAAAAAAGAAGTGGGAGAGTGAAAGAAAATAAAGTACAAAACCATTTGCAATCAAAACAGAATTTATTGATGCTATGCTAGTGACTTCTTTTACCTTGTCCATTCCCCCACGCTCTTTGAGCATCTTCAGAGAAAGATCTCCTTTATGGTGTTTAGGTTCTTTCTAGGCTAGAAGCCTCAGAAAATAAGTTTACAAGTGACTGATGAGTGACCAGTAGAACTCTCAGGCTCCCTGAGTTTCCAGCAGCAGAAATAAAACATAAAATAAAATAAAATAAAATAAAATAAAATAAAATAAAATAAAATAAAATATTTCCCACCCAGATGATGGCCCCTAGCAATCAGGTTTTAGGCTGCTAGAAGAGGGCTGTAGCCAGAGCCCAAAGGAGCTTTTAGAGAGGGCTGCCCAAGAAGTCATCCAGGCCTCTGTTCCCAGGCAACACTGAGGAACTCTGCATTCCTCTGGGCTGCTTGAGTTTCTTGCGTTACAACAGTACTTATGTCAAATGTTAACCCTCTCTGGTTTGGAGAAGGCCCCAGTAGTCATCATCTTCCATTTTAGCACCAGGGAGCCTGTTCTGGGGCCCCGAAGAGGAACTCAGAGCCAGGGAAGAGGCCCTTGGAAGTGAGTAGGACAGGGTAGGTCCTGCCGAGCACTAGACCCTCTCCTCCTGAAAACATGGAGAAACTGGGCTGCTGGTGCTCCAGCCCCAGAAAGGCCCTTGGTTCCTTTGTTGACCTTCCCAAGTGACTTGTTGCACCTACCTTCCTACCTTGTTTGTCATTTGTTCATTCATTCATTCTTTCAGCATAGATAGACCCAGCCTACCATGTGATAACATTAAACCTCAGAGGACAGCAGGAATACAAAATAAGTACATGTAGCCTTGTTCCCCTTTTACATGGAGAGCTAGGGACAGGGTGGGGACTGGCTCTTGAAGTTCTATGAAGGCAGAAGAGGCTCTGTGGAGCATTTAATAGATGCAGCCATTCTTCTGCTTAGGTACAATTCACCCAATTCCCCCGACAGCCCTGTGGAATAGGGGGAGAAATAATGGTCAGGAAAGCAAGTTAAGTGGCTGATCAGGGACACAAGTACCAGCTTTGTGGCAACCAGATCCCAACACTGTTGCATGGGGAGAGAGTCTCAGCTGACTGAAAGGATCAGATATTGAAACATTCATAGCCACAACACTGAAACTGCACCCTGGAGGGCTGAGTGAGGAGGGGAGGGGCTGGAGTGCAGAACAAACCTGGTCCCACAAATATATCCAGCCCCAGGACATCACTTTCCTAATGAGAAGCAGCAAGAATTTCTGCGAGGTTCTTGGAAGACCCTCTGGAAACAGTCATTCGTTGTTGGTAACCCTCATTGAGTCCTTAGGAACAGCCAGGCTTGCTCTAAGCACTTTACATGGGATAACTCCCTTAGTCTCTCTAGCAACCCTAGGAAGTAGGTACTATTACTATCCCCATTTTGCTAATGAGGAAAGGTAAAACGACTTGCCCAAGGGCACAGAACCCATAAGTGGCAGGGCTGGGATTTGAACCCAGCCTAGCTCCAGTCTCTGCTCCTAGCTATAAGTCTGCCACAGCTGTTGTTGCCATTCTTGACCCAGATTGACCCCCTTGCTCTTCGTATGGGCCCCATTTCTTCCCCTTAAGCCCTTGGCATTTGTACCCCAAGGGACCCGAATACCAGGAGAGACCTAAAGTCTGTGTTCCCCAGACCCGAGGACCCCATGCCTTGATGTGCTATTGTTATGGGGATGTTTGCTCCTTCTGATGTCTCCTTAGCTCCTGGTTAGTTCTCTTGAAGCATCCCACTTTCTCACTTTGGCTTGCTGGGCAGGCTGAGGAAGCACCATCTGCCAAGGGGCCTGCAGCAAAACAAACTGCAGCAGCCCCAGAGGTCTTGTAGCTTCCACTTAGCAGGCAGCCCGCACGCCTCTGTGGGCAGAACCCTTGGGGAGAGGGCTGCTATTCATCACTTGTTTGGCTGTGGGAGGCTCAGGAGTCTGTGTAGGGTGGGCTTTGCTGGGGAGAAAGGCACTGGTTTTCTGGGAGCTGAGGAGGCCACTGGGAGGGGTTGGGGGCCAGGAGGGCTGCTGCTGGACTCCACGTTGCTCAGGACCAACGTCTTTTCTCCATTCAGATGCAGAAGAACATTGTGCTTGCTTGTTTGCTATTTATACTGCAGTTGCTGTCTAGGGGTTTTCTTTGAAGGGAATGAATAGACTCTGAGGCTCTAAGTACATTTCTGGCTCAGTGCTGTGCTGCACACACCCCAATTCAGCTGATATGCGGCCCATCCTTATTCCCGCTGCCTCCATGTCCTTCTGGCATCCATACATTCCAGACAGCACCACTACCCCAACGCCTCCACCACCCACATGAACACACTCCTAAGGACATTTAGAATCCAGCTCCTGCCTCCTTCCCTGGCCAGCAAAACTTCATTTCAGCCTCTCTTAGGATTAGGTTATACCCTTAGCCATCATCTTATTCTGTTGCTTTTAGCAAGATGCGACCCTCTACCTTGAGTCATTCTTAATCCTCCTTGCCCCACTTCCTATGTATCTCACCACCAGGAAGGGACTGAAATCGCCTTTGCAGAATTCTAGGTAATGAGAGAAATCTAACATGACAGACTGCATCTTGCTTCTAACCTCACAGGCTAAATTGGTTTTTTGCTTATTCTAGTCTGGAGGCCAATACAACTATGAGAGGAATATGGTTTACAGTTAAACTTTGAGGCCAGAAAAACTGCCCCTTCCTTGTTCAGAGATTGAAGTTGCATTCGTAATATGTGGTTAGAATCACGGTAAGGGCTCTAACTTTGCTGAAGAACAGGCATAGTTAAGCAATAACCTGCCATGGCTTAGCATGTTTTTCTTGAAGTTTTTTTACTACCCCAGAGTCATGTAAGCAGGGGTCGCAAGATTATAACTTCCCCAGCTATTCCTATAGATGACATCACTATTGTGAATCCTAAAGAACTTCCCCATATGTATCTGAGATATTTTAGAGATATTTTTTCAGATTTAGCATTTTGGCAGACCAAGAGATGCCACCTGGTCTTGAGACCCCCTCCCAGTACCTGCCTCAGCTGCACAAAGGCGGTTTTAGACGCTCCTGTGATCTCATCCCCCGCCAATCAGTTGTTTCAGTCTCCCAGCCCCCTGGCTGTCAGAGTGCCCTTAAGAAACCCTAGCCTTGGAATTCTCGGGAAGACAGGCTTGAGAAGTTTCTCCCGTTACGCTCGTGTGGCTGCCTCTGAGATTATTAAACTCTTTCTTTGCTGCAACAACCTGCTGTTCTCATTGTTTTCTTCAGGGCAACGGGCAAGAAGAACCCATCAGGCTGTGACAGGGCCATCTTTTCGGGAAGCAAATCTCCCTGGGCCTTCCTGTAGCCTGGTACCTAAACTATGTGGTATTTTGTTTTTTGTGTTTTTTTTTCCATTCAGGCTTATTAAAGTGCAATTTACACCAAGTAAAATACAACTCAAGATTTTTGACAGACACATCAGTTGAGTAGCCACCACCACAATCAAGATACAGAACAATTCCATCACCCCAAAACATTCTCTCATACACCAGTAAAGCCAACAACTTCCCCCATCCCCAGCTTCTCACAACCACCGGTCTAATCTGTGGTGGTTTTATTTTTCTCCCCTCAGGTTTCGCCTTTCCCAGAGTGTTACATAAACGAATTCTGGAGTCTGGCTTCTTTCACTCAGAGAGATTCAGCCATGGTGTTGCAAGCAGCAGTAGTCCATTGCTAGGTAATATTCTGAAGCATGGATGTACCACAGTTTATCAATTCACCAGTTGAAGGACATTAGAGTTGTTTCAAGTTTGGGGCAATTATGAATAAAGCTGCTACAAACATTCATGTAGAAATTTTACGTGAACATATGTTTTCATTTCTCCTGGTAAATACCTAGGAATGGGATTTCTGAGTTGTAAGGTAAGTATATATTTAACTTTTTTTTTTTTTTTTTGCCAGATCTCAGGCAAGAGGATATATTTAACTTTTAAGAAACTGCCAAACTGTTTTCCAAAGTGGCTGTATTATTTTGCATTTCTCCCAGCAGTGTGTGACAGATCCAGTTATTCTGCATTTTTACAATGTCAGGTATTGCCAGTTTCCCCATTCCAACCTCCCCCCATTCTAAAGATGTGCTACATGACACTTTTGTGATCTATTTTTGTGCTTCTTTTTCTCAAGTGGCAGTCCTAGAAGGCAGGAAATGGGATTTGTTTATTTCTCTATTGCCTACACAGAGTATATCAGGGTAGGAGCTCAATATATCTTTAACACATATATGAATGAACAAATGAAGCTTTCTAGGTTACTTGGCAGTTTCTAGAGGACAGAGCTACTGATGCTCCATTCTTCTCACCTGGAAAAACACTGATGTCTAACTGGCTTCCCTTGGTCATGAGCAGTTCCTGATTTACCTCTGTCATCACCCCTTCTTGAAGTCATGCCGCCCTCAGACTCTCCTCTCTCGGTCCTTTCTGTTTGGATGTTGCCTGCTGCATTGACCTCATTCCTCTAGAAATAAGCTGAGTGCAGAGAGGACCTTCCCCACCAGTACCAGGTTATGATCAGCAGATTCCCCAGGAAACAAGCTACTGGAAAGATTTAAGGACTGTGTGATTAAGAGAGGAAACAGCCGTGAAGAACAGTTGCATCTGCCTGGAGATCAAGCCAAAGCTAAGGAGTTGGATGAGGCTATACTAATAACCTCAGGGTGGACTCAGAGGCAGCCTGATGACCCTGTCCACACAGGCACTGTGAGTCCTACAAGAGTCAGGTAAGCAGTCGCCATATGTTGCTACTGAACTTCTTTAGGGAGATAAGCTGCTGACTGGAGGGTGTGAACCAGGAGGCTGAGCGAATGACCTTCAAGAAAGGAACAGGTGCGAGGGAGCTGGTTGTGAGGAAGATAAATAGAAGCAGTATGTGTGGGGAAAACAAGGCTACAAAGGTGGGAAGGGATTGCCTCCAGATTGTGCCTGGCTCTTCTCACCCAACCACACCGCATCAGAAGTGAGCAACCTATCAGGGCCTGAGGGTCTGAACACAGGATGCCTGGCCTACCCTCTCAGTCACATTGTGTTTTTCAGCCCCTGCAGACTGGCTCTGAGGTGGCCTCAATTCAGAGGTACACATTCCAGGACATTGGAGGAGTCTATTGATGTGGAAGTTCAGCTCTTCGGTAGATTTAGACCCTGGGGGGCTGAATGGAACCATCTTGAAAGATCTTTTCAGGCAGGCTTGGAGGCAAATGCAAGGATCCTGAGGATGACAGTTCTGGAGAGGGTAGAAATAGAAAACAAACAAACAGTGAATGACTCTCCAGAGTCAAAGGCATATGCTGCTCTCCTTGTGTGAACTGGCAAGGGCCAGATGCCACTCAGACCCTGGAGAAATTGAGCACAGAGAAAAGAGAGGTTAAACCTTCAGAGGTGGGAAGGTTGTGAGTTCAGGGCATATTCCCGGAGGTGAGGACAGCTGAGCACTGATGGTGTGGTTGGGTAACAGCTGGGTAACAAAGTCAAGAAGAAAAGAGCATTAAAGATCATCTACTCCAAATTCCCTCTTTATACAGGGGAGAGATCTGAAGCCTGGGATCTCTCCCAGGTGGGAAAGGGATAGCCCACAGTTACATTGCTTGTTAGTAGTAGAGCTAAAACTGGAGCCCAGTTCTCTGGACTCTTGAGAGTAGTTTTGAATCCTGGCAGCTCATTAGAAAAATCTAGTCTAGAAAATTTATCTTAAAGAGCAAAAAGCTAAGAATGAGAAGCAAGACTCATGTGAACCCAGATCTGTTTGGACTAGTTTATTCCTATCCCAAATACCTGCACTTGTGTAGCCTCTGATTATAGGGGCTTAAGCTTGTGAGTTCAGTGCCAGCAGACAACTTTCTCATTCTTTAGAAGGCCATTCCAACAAAAAGTGGGCTAGCTGCCTCTGGAAACATTTAGGTCCAGTTTTGCTAGGAAGCAAACAATCATGCGGGGGCTGTTTCTAGTGCAGGGTAGGGAAGAAGGGGGTTGGGGTGTGGGGTTGGGGAGGAGACTGTTCCCGTCGCATGCTTTGGGAATCTTCCCTCTTGCTGCCAACTGTACAGTGACTCTGAAAAGTGGCTGAAAGAGGAGGAGGAGGAGGAGGCTCTGTTCACACATGAAAGGCTAAGTCACTTAGGTTATAACACACACTCACCCATAATTACCCCATATTCATCTAAATTGTCCACAACAGGATGGACAGATCCTCCCTCCTGCCACAATTTTCCCTAAAGTTGTGGACCTCTGATGACCTCGAAACTGATCTAACATAGTAATTTTGTTCTGGGGTAGCTGGCCCACTCTTGTCTCCTTCTGTGATCTGTAAGCCCTACTGAAGGGACCAACTCGACTGCCTTATGTGTTCTATGTGACCATCCAGCTACAGCTGGTTGGACCAGAATCAGATCCTGTCTCAATGTTGAACAATCTGTTGGCTGGTCAGCAGCCAATCAGATTCACCCTCTTGAGAATTTCAAGTATGTGCTGCACAGCCAGAATGCAATCAGAGCTCAAAGGTTACTGAGTGTTGGGAACTTTACCTACAGTCAATGCTGTGAACAGGCTGAAGTTATTAAGAGGCAGAGATGCTTCTTGAGCAAGCTGCAGAGAGAAAAATGGCCCAAGTGTATAAATAGATGAGACCATAGAGACACCATAGAGGCCCCAGAGAAAGAGAATCAAAGGGAGGGACTATAAGTCATTTCAAAGAGGGCTTGGATGGCTACGAAACCAGAGCTCTTAAGATTATAATAAGATTGAAATTTTCCATAGGATGCTGTAGTCATGCAATAGTGCTGTTTTCTTGAGGACATAGAAGACTTAGCCACTCATAATTGTGACATTTCATGCATAATAATCCATGATTGGAGGTGTGGGAAAGTGAATAGGTATCTCACAGTTTAAAAAGGGAGAGAGAGGAAAAGAGAAAAAGGGGGTGGAGGGGAGAGAGAGAGAGACAGAGAGAGAGAGAGAGAATACCTCAAGCCCTAACAGTTCAGATTTCTCAGATTCAATTTTCAAAAGGAGACTGGCTGCACTTTATTTCCACGAGCTGTCTTAGAACCTTACATTGACTACCTCGTTCATTTTGGTTTGCTTTTCTGTCCTTTGCATGCAGTAAATTCATCCTAGAATTCATTTATCTTCATGTAATCTGATTTCCTTGTATTATAAAAATGCTCACTCCCAAGTCTCCAAGGGATAGTCCTGGAGTTGGTTGTGGTGTCTATCTAAATCTCCACAGTTCCCCTGACAATTGGCCTTGGCAGAATGAAAGACCATTAAGAAGCTGAGCAAGGAGAGGAAGGAGGAAAGCTTCACCTCTGTAACTGCATGTAATGTTTCCTGGAGAAAATGAGCGCAGGAGCTGAAAGAGGGCATCTAGTTAGAGCTACACAGTGCCTTTCATTGACCTGGTGTGGTCCCTAGAGAGAAAGTGCTGTGTGTTTCCTAAACTGGTTCCTCTACTCATTCCATAAACATTTACTGTACATAGATATGGGCCTGACCCTGGGTTTGGTGCTAAGGAAGCAGATAAATACAACACTAAACCTTCACTAAATCATGAATTTCTTCTCATGGTTTAGTGGAGACACTTTGGCATTCTGTTGGTACTGCAACAAAACAGTCTGCCTTCTATGAGAGTTATTTATCTCTGTGTCGGCCTCTTCTTTGAGACAAAGAGTCTGGAAAGAACAGGGACCCTGGGTTATCATCTCTCCTTTCCTGCACTGAAACTAATGCTGAGCCTGGCACTCAAAAAGTGACTGGAGAATTGGCTACCAGGTTTGGGCTGTGGATTTGAACTGTGTTGCTGCTCCCCGCCCATTGATGGCCACCCTGGCCCTCTCCTCCCTGCCTGCTGATGGCCATCCTGGCCCTCTCCTCCCTGCCCACTGATGGCCACCCTAGCCCTCTCCAGCAAATCATGGAACTATGTGATCCTGGTCACAGTGGGAGGCTAAGGAGCATTGAGGAATGTGGATAAACCACTCAAATTCATTTTGGGGGAAGAGCTCAAAGCACATGACCACTGGATATGGGTTAGTGGTGTCTGTTGGGAGGTGCCCTGGAACTTATAGATAACACCACTCACCTAGAAGTAGAGCAGGTAACAAAACTAGTTGTCCCTAAGTTCTCTGGATGCCATGAGTTTTCTGAGGGAGTCATCCAAACTTCAGAGTCTGCACTGGTGGTAGAGAGGACTCAAAACACTCCCAGAACCAACCCAGGAACATAAGGAGCTTCCTTAGAACTAAAATGTTGTTAAGAACTTAATGTGGAAGTCAGAGCCAGAGCAATCAGGCAACAGAAAGAAATAAAAGGCATCCAAATTGGAAAAGAGGAAGTCAAATTATTTCTGTTCACTGATGATATGATCTCATATCTAGAAAGCCCCAAGGACTCCTCCAAAAAAACTCTTTGATTTGATAAATAAATTCAGTAAAATTTCAGAATACAAAATCAACATACAAAAATCAGTAACATTTCTATATGCCAATAAAACTCAAGCTGAGAAGCAAATCCAGAACACAGTCCCATTTACAATAGCCACCAAAAAAAATTACCTAGGAATGTATTTAACCAAGGAGGTGATACTATTCAGCCATAAAAAGAATGAAATCTCAACGAGGAAAACTACAAAACACTGATGAAAGAACTGTAGATGATATAAACAAATAGAAAAATATCTCATGCTCATAGATTGAAAGAATTAATATTGTTAAAATGACCATACTTCCCAAAGCAATCTACGGATTCAATGCAATCCTTATCAAAATGCCATTGTCATTTTTCACGTAATTAGAAAAAACAAGCCTAAAATTCATAAGAGACCTAAAAAGAGCCCAAAGAGCCCAAATAGCCAAAGCAGTCCTAAGCAAAAGTAGCAAAACTGGAGCCATTACACTACCTGACCTCAAATTATACTACTGGGCTATAGCAACCAAAACAGCATAGCACGGGCATAGAAATAGACACATAGATCAATAGAACAGAATTTAAAAACCCAGAAATAAAGCCACATATCTACAGCCAACTGATCTTTGAAAATGTCAACAAAAATATACACAAGGGAAAGGATGCCCTTTTCAATAAATGGTGCTGGGGAAATTGGATTGTTATATGCAGAAGAATACAGCTGGACCCCTGTCCCTCACCATATACAAAAATCAATTCAAGATGGATAAATACTTAAATACAAGGCTTGAAACTACAAAAAATACTAGAAGAAAACCCAGGGAAAACTCTTCTGGACATTGATCTAGGCGAAGAATTCATGACTAAGACCTCAAAAGCACAAGCAATAAAAACAAAAATAGACAACTAGAACTTAACTAAAAAATTTCTGGACAGCAAAAGAAATAATCAACAGAGTGAACAGACGACATGCAGAATGGAAGAAAATACTTGCAAACTATGCATCTAATAGGAGACTGACATCCGGAATTTACAAGGAACTCAAACAACAACAAAAGCAAAAAACAAATAACCCCATTAAAAAGTGGGCAAAGGAAATGAATAGACATTTTCAAAGGAAGACATACAAATGGCCAAGAAGCATATGAAAAAAAATGGTCAACATCACTAATCATCAGGTTTTAATGCAAATTAAAACCACAATGAAGTATCATCTTATACTAATCAGAAGTTATTATTAAAATGTAAAAAAAATAGATGTTGGTGAGGATGCAGAGAACAAGGAATGCTTGTACACTATTGATGGGAATGCAAATTAGTACAACCTTTATGGAAAACAGTATGGCTATTTCTCAAAGAACTAAAAATAGAACTATCATTTGATCCAGCACTTCTACTACTGGTTATCTACCCAAAGGAGAAGAAATCATTATATAAAAAAGATACTTGTACTTGTATGTTTATCACAATAGCAAAAATAGGGAATCAACCTGAGTGTCCATCAATGGAGGGCTGGATAAAGAAAATGTAATATGTATATACCATGGAATACTATTCAGCCACTTAAAAAAGAATGAAATTGGCTGGACACACCTGTAATCCCAGCACTTTGGGAGGCCGAGGCGGGTGGATCACGAAGTCAGGAGATCGAGACCATCCTGGCTAACACAGTGAAACCCCGTCTCTACTAAAAATACAAAAAATTAGCCAGGCATGGTGGCACAGGCCTGTGGTCTCCACCCAGGAGGTGGAGGTGGCAGTGAACTGAGATCACACCACTCCACTCCAGCCTGGGTGACAGAATGAGACTCTGTCTCAAAAAGAAAAGAAAAAAGAAATCATGTATTTTTCAACAAAATGGATGGTACTAGAGATGTTAAGTGAAAAAAACCCAGAAGCAAATTCAAATACCACATGTTCTCTTATAAGTGGGAGTTAAATAATGTTTACAGGTGGACACAGAGTGTGGAATGATAGACATTGAAGATACCGAAGGGTGGGAGTGTGGGAGTGGAGTGAGGAATGAGAAATTGCTTAATGGGTAAAATGTATATTATTCAGTTGAAGGTTACACTAAAAGCTCAGACTTCACCACTACATAATATATCCATGTGAAAAAACTGTACTTATATCCTTTCAATTTATAAAAAAAAAAAGGAAAAAGAAAAAAGGACCTTAGTGCTCTGTGACCTTTATACGTGAAGAATGGGTTAATAGAAATAGCTGGGTTCTCATGGTGTTCAGGCAAACAGGACACCTTGACCAGAGAGAAAGAGAATTTCAGTGTCTCCAGCTTTTTCAGAAGGAGAGGGAGCCCTGACTAGCCCCCATGGGTACCTGGACTTCTTGAAAGGACTTTTTCTGGAGTGAAGACGTAAGTACCTAGCTCCCATGGCATAATATATTGACCATCAAAAGCATAAACCAACCCCCGTGCCCCACATTCTGCCTCAGGACCATCCAGTTCAGCCTGTTTGAGTTCTATTTCTCATGACAATTCTGATTTATCATTAATCTCTTAGGAGGTTCGTTGGCATGTGTTAGTCCTATAGTGCATCTAAATGCAAGAGCATCATCTTCAGGCAGAGAGAGCAGGACATTTTGTATTCAACATATCTTAGAACAGCCCCAAGAGCTTAGTATCTCATGCAGGAAGAGTGCCTCATGTCACCAAGCCAAAAACAAATTAAAGACTGACAAACATGGGCCTTCAAGGGGAAGACTGCAAAAGTGAGTTGATAACAGACAGTTGCCACCAGAAGTTCTCAACAGTGCTGAAAGCTGGGTCATATGTATATACCAATACCACCCACACATTTTTAATTATTAGAGACTCAAATTTCACCGAATTGCAAAGGGCATGTAAACTGTCTTCTTCTGAAGCCTCTGCTTTCAGCATTACCTTCCACCCCACATCCCGCTGAAATCTAAATTTAGCCATCTGTTTTCACCATTCCAATAATCACAGGGACTTAGGCTTACTTGATAGCGGTGATAACGTAAGTGAAGTCAAGAAAGAACACACATCATTAAAAATGTTCAGGGCCAGCCAAATGCCTTTGAAATCACTTGCTTTTTAGCTGGAAATGTGAAATAGCATAGCGGCAGCTTGATGTCCGCAACATCAGGAGGATAATAGAAACGTAATGCTATTCCCTGTGTCACTTTTAATGCCACAGGCAACTCTGGGCTCTAACAAATTAACATTGGGAAGCTCTTTTCTTTAAGAAAGAAGAAAATAAGTTTTATTGGTGAAATGGCTAGCCCACCACATTTCTTATTCCATCACCTTACCTGTCCCTGAGGTAGCCCATCTGCTACCCACCTTGGAGCGCTTCCTCTCCAGATGAAACTTACGGCCTTCGTCTTCTTTCAATACCGAGATCTATAAAGTCTGACATTCAAGTCAGTGGCACTGCCATGGGAGCTGAGAGTGACAGTGCTCCTATCTCCAAAACCTGGTACACTTTGTTCTAAACCAGATTCCAGGAAGGTCGGAGTGGGAAGTAACATCGTAAAAGGCCCCAGACCCAGCACCCCCAGGAAAGGGGACAGGAGCAGAGCCCTCTTAATTAAATGTAGGCTAACTCTAAAAGGTTTTATATGGCTGTGCTATAAGTTGTATGACCTCACTAGGTGCAGATTTATAAGACCCTTTCTTTTTGTGTGCAGTGTTATTAGAAGAATTCTTGGCCTGGGCATGGTGGCTCATGGGCCAGGCACACTGGCTCATGCCTGTAATCCCAGCACCTTGGGAGACTGAGGCAAGATTGCTTGAGCCCCAAAGTTTGAGAGCAGCCTGGGCAACTGGTGAAACCCCATCTCTACAAAAATACAAAAAATAGCCAGGTGTAGTGGCATATGCCTGTAGTCCCAGTTATTTGGCAAACTGAGGCAGAAGGATCACCTGAACCCAGGAGGTCGAGGCTGCTGTGAGCCATGATTGCATCACTACCCTCCAGCCTGGTTGACAGAATGAGATCCTGTTTCAAGAAAGAAGAAAAGAAGGAGGGGGAGAGAGAGGGAGGGAGGGAGGAAGGGAGAAAAAAAAAAAAAGAGAATTCTCTAGGGAGAGTCACCAAAGAACATACTAAATGTCCCTTGGGCAGATCACCTTTCTGGACCTCAGTTTCTGTATCCATAGATTGAGATGATGTGAGTCAGTGGTTTTGAACCAGGGTGACTTTGCTTCCTGGGGACATTTGGTATCATCTGGAGATGGAGGTTTTTGGGTTGTAACAGTGAGAGGGAGTATGCAGTGCCTCTGTCATCCACAGACACTACTGATCAGCCTACAATGCACGGGCTCTGTGTACCCCAACAACAAGCAAGTATTTGGCTTAAAATATCAATTGTGCCAAGGTTGAGAGACCCTGGAGTAGATGATTTCAAAGTTCTCTCCCACCTATAAGATTTTCTTCCCTTTGGTGTGAGTATTAAAAACCCATGTGAACGTGTATAATTGGGATCCCCGGGTTTTAATGGCAAGGCCCAAAATGTATTCCAGGTGCCAGGAAGGCGCCCTGCTTCTGTGCCCATGTTCTGATCTCACCTTCCTAGCAAAGCAGACCCAGGGCCATCTGCTGCCATTGTATCTGTCACCCCAGGGTCAGCAGAACACCTATTATCATGGAAGGCATTCCCAGCTAGAGAAGCTTGATGGGAAGCAGGGACAGAGGTATCACTTGTCACTGGGCTTTTCTAGCTGCCGGGTTCCTCTCATTATCTGGTGAACTCTGTTCCTGTCTGTCAACATGCCTGTCAGGGGCCGAACTGCAATCTACCTTCCGTCTCACGTCTATTTCTTTCCTCTTCTGGGACTTAGGTCTGCCAGCTCTGAAGACACACCTTCCCCGGCAGGGGGACTCAAGCTCTTCATCACTCCACCCCCCAGGCTCGGCTTCATAGTCCTAAAGAGATTTGAGCTGTGGGCTTTTCTTCCAGGATACAAATGCAAGGAAAGGCTTGATGTGCATATCAGTGGAACATCTGTGCCACTTCTCTTTCCTGCACCCATGACAGACATCACTAATCATCACAAAACTTTTCCCCATTGAGCTAGAGCATAGCTAAACATGGCTGTCTACAAAGCCACTTCCAGTTGAGAGAGTCGACATTCTGATTTTAACCAACTCGCCATCCTATTCTCTGAACCATCCAAGTGAAGATAATAGGGATTGGGAGAGATAATGAATGAAATGAAATTCTCAACTAGATTGTAAGTTCCTTGCAGGCAAGGGCAAGTTCTGTCTCATTCACTTGTCTATCCCCAGTACACACAGAAGAGGCGCAATAAACATTTGTTGAATGAATGAAGAGCCTCCCAGTTTGTGGTCTCCCTGAGATGCACACTCCCCACCTGGATCCCTAAAATTGGAATGGACTCCAATTCATAGCTTGCCATCTGGACTAATGCTGGGTAGAGTGATCCTGGGAAAGGAGAGATTTGAAAAAGCAAAGACGATATAGTGAGCTCTGTTCTCAGGTGTAAAAGGGGAATGTAGGATGCTTTTCTTTATTTCTAAAAGAGTGATAATGACTGTGAGAGAGAGCTTTGAAAGAGTCTGCTACCTGTGTCACTTCCCCATGTTAATTTTTTTTATTATTATTATCCCTTTCTTGGTTCCCTGTGGTGATTTAAGGGCTTTAGGTTTTTTTTTTTTTTTTTTGAGACAAAGTCTCCCGGACTGAAGTGCAGTGGCACGATCTCAGCTCACTGCAACCTCCGTCTCCTGGGTTCAAGTGATTCTCCTGCCTCAGCCTCCCGAGTAGCTGGGATTACAGGTGCCCGCCACCACGCCCAGCTAGTTTTTTGTATTTTTAGTAGAGACGGGGTTTCACCATGTTGGCCAGGCTGGTCTCGATCTCTTGACCTTGTGATCCACCTGCCTCAGCCTCCCAAAGTGGTGGGATTATAGGCATGAACCACTGCACCCGGCCGGAATTTTTAAGCTATCATTTATTGAGTGCTGTGTTCCATCAGCTTTGTAAACATTGACCCACTAGATGATCGCAATAGGTTGGTTCTCTTTTTAACCATTTCTCAGAAATCGAGGCACAGGGGGGTTAATTACATGCCCATGATGCCCAGCTAGGGGGTGACTAAGTTCAGATTCATACCCAGGCCAGTGTGCCTCCAAAGCTGGTCTTCATAAAGCCCTTCAAACAGAGAGATTCTGCATGCTTGTGCTTGGTGGCCACAAAGTGGGAGGAGATTGTGCTCTGTCTCTCTGCCAAGTTTGAAGACAGAGAGACTCTGGGGGCGGGAGTGGCAATGGGAGAAGCTAAGGGAAGGTCTCTTCCCTGAGACCTTAGGCAAGGCAGAAACAAGTCCCATGGAATTGGCGTGGGTAGGAAACAGGTCCTGAGTATACAACTCTGCGAAACCCCTGAGGGGAGAGGCCCAGCTCAGAGGCCTGGGTGAGTCTAGCTCTGGTCCGCTGCCCACAATCCCCTAATCTCCTGCTGCACCATCTCCTGGTTGTCTCCCCCCAACATTTGGGTGGCCAGATTTAGCAAATAAAAATACATGATGGCCAGTTAACTTTGCAATTCAAATAGCAACATTTTTTTTTTTCAGTGTCAGTATGGCATATTTGGGACAAATACTAAAAAATTAATTGTTGTTTATCTGAAATTCATATTTAATTGGCTGTCTTGTATTTTATGCAGCAATTCTATCTACCATCCTTGGCCACCTCCCACGCCATCCCCTGGTCTGCTGCCCTGCTATTCCCAGTGGAAATTCCTGGCCCCACATAGACCAAATTGCTGTGTCACATTCCCTGCCCAGAGCTGCACGGTGATCTTTACCTAGCTTAGTTTCTCCAGGAGCCCTCCTTGAAGCAAACAGTTACATCCCTGAGGACAGGACCGAGAGCATCCCGCCCAAAGTCACTCAGATCCTCCTGGGGGTATTAGGTTCAGGCTCCCTGTGGTGGTGGTGGTGGTGGTGGTACGGGGGATTCTGGATAGCAAAGTAAAGAAGCTAATGAGACAAGAAACCTTGCCTCATAGTTTGGAAAACTTCATCACTTCCCTGGGTCTGGGCCAAAGCAATCATTTTAAGGTGCTTGGAGCGGGGAAGGGGGACTGAGAGGAGGGTGGTTTGCTGCGAGTTTCTCCTCCCACACCTGCCAGCTGCAGACAGGATAGGTTAATGAGCCATGGAAGCAGAATTCACCCAGGAAATGATGTGGGGCCACCCTACACCTGTTCCCAAAGGCTGTGGAGCTCCAGGGTTGGAATAAGTGAAATCTGAAAACTCACTACCTATTTGGGGGCTCCCATTCCTCTCTTCAGACATAAACAGAGAGATGGGAAAGGACTTGGCAGGAACCCATGGATTGAGGAGGATAGCAATGGGGGCGGGAAGAGGGAAGGGGAAATTAGAGGAGCTGTGCTTTATCTGACTCCCCACATAGGTACACACATACACACACACACACACACACACACACACACACACACACACTGCACTTACAGCTCAGGAGCTGGGGAGCTGAGTTCTCATGCCTATTCTGTGGCTCATGGTGAGCCAGTTGCTTCCCTTATCTAGGCCTCAGTTTGCTCATGTATACATTTTAGGAGAAGGGCTAGAATCTTTCGGGCCCCGCCTGCAAAGGTCCAGGAATTTGCTATCCCCACCCAAGTATGAACTCTCTGAGAGCAGGGACTTGGCTTCAATGTCGCGGATGACTGGTCACCCAGAACCCAGCCAGCCTCAGGGAGGGTCCAGCAATGCTGGCTTCTGCTGCTGCTGCTGTCCCTAGAGCTGAAGACTGGCCACAAAACCAGAGGCATTTCCTAATGTGTGAACCTCTGCACTGGCAGAGGCTGCAGGGGAACCAGAAGCCTAAATTCTCAAGCAGGCAAATTACCCAGTGAGCACCCTGCACCCTAGTGCCTCGGGATCAGTCCAGGAGACGGGGCAGAGGAGGACACATCTGCCAGGTGGCTCCCAGGGTCCCACCCCCGAGTCATTCTCATACCCAGCGCCAGTGTGAATGTCTTCCGCTTTAGCTTAATTAAGCCATCTGCCCACATTAAATGGTAAATTATCTCAATCACTCCCTGGATCCCAGAGGGGAGAAAGAGATGAAAGGGAAATGTCATCCCTTGAGTGGAGCTGGAGGACTCTGCCCCGCCTGTGATGACTTCTCCCTCAGCGAGGACAGCCTCCAGTGTTTACAAATCCTTCCGTGTCCTTGAAACTCTAACTCCGCCTGTCATCTCTCTGCTTCTTTCTTTTCCTATAGGGAGGAGCGAGGCTCTTGCATGTCTGACCATGGGTAGGAAAAAAGATGAGAGCTTTTCTGTTTTTCCTCTACCTTAGGGGTGCTTGAGTGTCTGTAATGTTGCTTTCTTCCAATAAGCCTGTTATTTTTTGCACCCCTGTCAGCTCTCAGTTCTGCTGAGGAAGCCCTGTGCTCCCAGTGAAGAGACCTGTGAACACCACTCTGCTCTGCAGGCATGTGGCCAGAGGCTGGAGGATGGAGGGATCTCATTACAGGCATCTGTGGGGTAAGTGGGGAGGTGTCTCCCAGGGTAGAAGCACCTTCTTCGAAGGGTTGCTGTGGACCAGGGGATGGCCCTTGCTTGGGTTTGCAGTGGATTTATAAGCATGCTCATAGTTGTTCAGGTTCAAGAATCATTGACTTACAGTCACTAAAAAATCCCTAAGAGACTGATGAACCTGAGTCCAGTAAAAAACTGGGGGACATGACTTAAAAGAGATTGACTCACAATCACAAACTTCTAAGAGACTGAGTGTCTTAGTTCATTTTGTGTTGCTATAGCAGAATACCTAAGGCTAAGTAATTTATAAAGAAAAGAGGGTATATTTAGTTCATGGTTCTGCAGGCTGGGAGGTTCAAGAAGCATGGTGCTGGCATCTGCTTGGCTTCTGTGTGGGCTTTCCTACTGTGTTAAGACATGGTGAAAGATCAAAGGGGAAGTGGCCATGTGCAGAGAGGCACATTTCAAGGAGTGTCCTTGTTCTATTAAAGCCCACTCTCAAGGGAGCATTCCTGTGAGAACTACTTCAGTCTCACAGAGAGCAAGCACTGACTGCCACCAAACCATTTATGAGAGATCTGTCCCCACCTGTCACGGAGTCCCACTTCCCACCACATTGGGGATCAGTTTCAACACGCATTTTGGTGGGGTCAAACTCAAACCTTAGCACTAAGGAGCCCAAGGTAAATGTAAAATGGTGACAGTTCCTACCAAGTATTCCCTTTTTGGTATCAAGCTTACCCAGAAAACTAATAATCAGAAGATTGCTTACTGAATTCAGAGCAAAGAGACATTAGGTCAGGGGATAGGAAATTATGATTAGCTATATCTGGTCCAGAGCCAGTTGTCTCTCTCAGTGGAACTGGAGACACACTAACTGGTAGTATTATTTGACTGCCCCTTTTCTGGGCACCCAGCAGACCCAGATCTTCCAGTTGCCCTACGCTTCCTTCAGTCAGACTCAGGACTACTGACTGGGCCCCAGCTCTCTTTAGCTACATTTAGTCCTGATGACTTTTTTTGGACTTGGGTACTTCTCAGTCTCTTCATTATGCATTTACAAAGCATCATTTAAAGTGGGTCTTTTCTAGGTATGGCTAATGCTTAGCTGTTGTACTTTCCTGAAAATGACTGAAGTCCCAGGTTCTGTCAATCTCTTTCTGTAGCTCCCTAGCTACACAGTTATTTTAAAGAATCATAAGTCATGCCCCTGGATCTCAGACAGACTTCGTATGCTGTTTCAGGGCACACTGAGCTTCTGCTGAAGCATCACTCAATGGAGCCACTTGCTAACTGTGTTACTTTGGGAAGAACACTAAGCCTCTATGAGCCTTGGTTTCCTTGGGATAAAATGGGGATATTAATGATGATCTCACAGGGATACAAAGATCAAGGGAAATGGTCAAGTGTTTTATCTTGATCATGTATCAAAATGGGCTGTGACCTCCTTACAGTGACTGTCATCAGTTGGAAGCCTCAAGGGATGCTTTCCCAGACAGAAACAGTCTTGGGAATATGCTTAATTTGTTTATTCACAAAACATTTATCAAACACCTACTGTGTGACAAGCATGGCATTTGCAGTGATAGAATAAATTTTCTTAAATGCTGAAATAATTACTTTACCATGAGAGGTGAGGATAGTACATTGACAACTAATATGGGGAACTTATTGTGTGCCAGACAGGGAACTAATTGCAGATATCATTTTATTGAATTCACACAATAGTCAAATGAGGTAGACACTTTTACTATGCCCACTTTACAGATTAGCACACCGAGCTAATCAAATTCTTTAAGGTCAGACAGCTTGTATGTGGTATAATTAGAACCCTGATCTGAGTGGCTGCAAAGATCATGCTCTCAACTAAACTCCAGAGAGGGATAGATTACAAGTGCAAAATCAAGATTGGTACAGACTAGACCCTCTTGCACTGTGTGTGTGATTTTCTTGCATGGTTATTAAATGTAATGTGTTGTATTGAAGCATGACTGTGAGTTTAAGGCTACAATGTTTGGGTGGGTAAAAGGAGGATCTCCTTCAATAGGGTGAATAGTGAAGAAAGAGCCCATAATGGAGACAAAGGGGATTATCAGACTAGAATTCAGGAGGCAGAGGGAATTCCCCATGTAGGTGTGGCCTCCTGGAACATTAAGTGCAAAGGCAGCATCCACCACTTTGAGGTAAGCAGGAATCAGGAAGTGGGGAAGGGGTGGTAGGTCAGGGAGACCTGCCATCTCTCTTAATAAAATCCCAGACCTCCAAAACCAGCATATAAGGAGACCTGGGCCTCACTGCATCCAACCCAGGGATTCAGACTCCCCTCAGGGATGTTGACAATGTTGCCTCTCTCATGGGGCCTCACGTCTAAAGGTCCAGCCGTTGTGTCTAAAGGACAAAAGATTGTCTTTAAAGCCCATTGCTGAGTGCGTAGGGTGTCTTGAAGTCATGTTCTATGGTCATATTCTATTGCCTGCATTTATTTTTTCGCTGTTATTCCTAAGCCTTTAGACAAGTCTCACGTAACTGGCCCAGCCTGATTTCACCAGACAAAAGGAAAGGTCTTGGGTTCAGCTCTAATTGGAGCATTAAAGAGATTGCAGCCTCCCTTCAGCTTTGTGGAGAGAATGTATTCCAGGTTAGAGTGTCATCTGCATCCTCATCAGGAGATGTGCTGGAATGGCCTTGTCACCACGGGACTGCCATGAAGCCTGTGAAGTTCATGGAATCAGTCTAAGGCCCCAACCCACCCTCAGGCCCCAGCAGCGGATGCCCTGCTCTCAGATTCCCATAATGGTTCCAGGTGGTGACCATTACCCAGTACCACACTTTCCAGACTGTGCTCATCTCAGGGGCCAGCCTGACAAACTCATCCCTAGAGTTTGTCAAGAATGTAGAGCCTCGAGCCTACTCCAGACCTCCTGAATCAGAATCTGCATGTTAACAGAGCTCAAATGATTCAGAAGCACAAGGAGGTTTGAGAAGCACAGATCCAGGGCAGGGACTCTTAATCTGGGCCCATGAGCTCAATGGGGGAAAAAATAATATTACATCTTTATTTTTTTATTTTTATTTTTATTTATTTATTCATTTATTTTGAGACAGAGTCTCGCTCTCTTGCCAGGCTGAAGTGCAGTGCCACTATCTCGGCTCACTGCCACATCTGCCTCCTGGGTTCAAGTGATTCTCCTATCTCAGCCTCCCAAGTAGCTGGGACTACAGACACGCACCACCATGCCCAGCCAATTTTTGTATTTTTAGTAGAGATGGGGTTTCACCATGTTGGCCAGGATGATCTCGATCTCCTGACATCGTGATCCACCCGCCTCAGCTTCTCAAAGTGCTGGAATTACAGGCGTGAGCCACTGCACCTGCCCACATCTTTATTTTTACCAATCACTAACTAAACATTAGGATTTCCTTCCATTTTGGATGTAGGTTGCAAATCACAGAAGTGTTCGCGATACTTGTGGCTTTGTCACCAATAGAAATCATGGATTTTGTACTATATTACAGTTGTTTTAGACATCTCAAAATAGCATATATGTTCACCACTACTTCAAAATAACAATAGCTATTAGATCTGAAGTTATATTATACTATATAATATAATAGTAACCAAACTTATGTTATTATATCACAAAACTTGAAAAATATTTTTGGTAAGGACGTCAAAGGACTTGACTTCCCTTATTATCCCATGTGCTTTATTTTCTGCATTAGAAACTTTATTCTGAGAAGGACTCACCAAGTTGCTGAGGCGTCCATTACACTAAAAAGGCAAAGAACTTGTGCTCTAAGAAGCACAGCAGGGCCGGAATAGTGTTTGGAGAATTTAAGACATGTGGGGCGAGCATAACTCAATCTGGAAAGCCCCAGAAGTTACATGCCCCACAGACAGGCAGCCTTCAGAGCAGACCTGACTGGCAGCTAGTGGTCTGCTTCGATGGCTTCTTCATTCTCCCTTCATTAAAAAGTGGGTTTGATAAGGCCCGTGCTAAGGAATAAAACCAAGATTCCAACTAGGGAATATTGCTCTGTCAGCCTAGCAAGAAAATCAGGGACCCAACTTGAAGAGTATCAAAGATTGTTCCTTTTATCAGTCCCTCTCTATTTCCCCGCAGTGATCCACAGAAAAACACTTAAAAGGGAAATCACCTGTGTGCCTGTCTTTAGGGACAGAAAGGAAGGAGCCAGTAGGGACACCAGCTCCCTTTGCAGCCAAAGGGGTGAGGAGAGTCCTGGGGAATGAGAGTGGGTGGTGGTAGCTTTAAAAAGAAGATCCTGGCCAGGAGCAGTGGCTCATGCCTGGAATCCCAGCACTCTGGAAGGCTGAGGTGGGTGGATCACCTGAGGTCAGGAGATTGAGACTAGCTTGGCCAACATGGTGAAACCCCATCTCTACTAAAAGTAAAAAAATTAGCTGAATGTGGTGGTGCACCTGTAATCCCAGCTACTGGGAGGCTGAGGCAGGAGAATCACTTGAACCCGGGAGGTGGAGGTTTCAGTGAGTTGAGATCGTGCCACTGCACTGCACTCCAGCCTGGGTGACAGAGCGAGACTCCATCTCAAAAAAAAAAAGAAAGAAAAGAAATCCCTTTACACGGTGTTAGGCATGAAAAACATAAATAAATAAAAATAAAAAGATCCCATGGTGGGGGAGCAGCATCCCTAGGCCTGAGGGAATGGTGGGGGTGTCTGGGTGAGATGTGACCCTGAGGCCAACAGCAGGCCTGAGCCGGTTGGTCCCCAGAATTCTCTTGAGGAGGGGGAAGTGGCCACTCCTAAAAAAAGCTCCTCTGGCAAGAGTGGAAGAGATATTAAGATCAGGGGTCAGTGCTTCTCCCTGGGTCCTCAGCTGGAGGCAGGGTGGGCACAATGAACCAGTCCAGGAGCTGGGATGGACCAACAGCCCTGTGCTCACTGAGGGCCTTGAAAACATGGTCCTATAGGGCTCCTGGCAAAGATGCTTTGGGCCAACAATGGGGCTCTCTAGGGTAAGACTAACCTCAAGCTGTCCTTTATGAATAATGATGATAACTTCACAAACTGTTTAATATTTTAGATTTTTCAAAGTTGCCTTAAGGCAACCTGATATGGGAGTGGAAAGAGACCAAAACTGAAATCTACTTCTGCCCATGGAAAAAAAAAAAATAAAGAACGCCATAGCCAAATTTATTTGGCCCTCTTGAGCTTCAGTTCTTTCCATCTGACTGGTGGGGATAATAATAGCTGAGGAACCTGCTCAGTGATTTGTGTGCAGATCAAATGGCGCATGGGCATGAAAGATGAGGGCTTTGCCATGGAAGTGGAAGGTCTTGTTTTATGTGAGCAGTCACCTCCTGTATGACTTTCCTAGTGCTGCCGTAATAAAGTGCCACAGTCAGTGGCCTAAACCACAGGAATGTATTGGCTAGCTGTTCTGGAGGCTGCAAGTCCATGACCAAGGCATTAGCAGGGTTGGTTCCTTCTGAGGGCTGTGCCTCTTCCTTCGCTTCTAGTGGTGGGCTGGCAACTGTTGGAGTTTCTGGGCAAGTGGAGGCATCACCCTGACCTCTGCCTTCATCTTCACATAGTATTCTTCTTGGTAGGGTGTCTGTGTCCAATTTCTCCTTTTTATAAGGACACCAGTCATACTGGAGTAGGGGCCTACCCAAATCTAATAAGACCTTATCTTCACTAATTACATTGCAAAGACCCCATTTCTAAACAAGGCCATAGAATGAGGGAGGGGTGGGACTTCATGATTTGAGTTTGGGGCCAACACAATTCAGCCCATAACACTCCATTAGCCCACTGATGCTCCTTGGCCGTGGGTAGCCCAGAACACACAGGTCAGGTACAGAGGATGGAGCAGGGTGGAGAAGTTCCAACTCTTCTAGGCAGATTCTACTCTCACATGAATTGAGGTCTTCCACCATCTCTTTTATTAAACACTTAAACATTTATTAAACATCTACATTATGCCAGATGTAGAGAATATAAAATGAATAAATTATTGTCCTTAACTTCAAGGGAAAAGAGAGATAGACATGTAAACAAATCATTGCAAGGCAGCATAATTCACACAGTAAGAGATTTATGTGGCAAAAAAGATGGAGTCCAGGACAGGATTGTCAAGGAGGGCTCCTAGGAGGTGGCAACATTGGAACTAAATCTTGAAGACAACTAAGGATTTTCCAGGCAGACAAAAGGCAGAGACATTTCAACTAGACTGAACACAGCCCAGAAGTGTAAGAGCCTGGCTTGGGTAATTGGTTGGGCTAGAGATGGGAGCAATGGGAGACAGAAGTCAGAGGTAGGTTAGGGCCAGGTTAAGGGGGTTATCCACCAACCTAAAGAATGCAAACTTTAGAATGGAAATCCTATAGGACCACCATTGAAAACTTACTATGCTGTAAGTTCTGAAAAGGCAATGATCTCACTGGTTGTGGGAGATGAGGCCAGAGTGCTAACATAGCAGACACTCAATATATATGCTATAAACACATGAATGAATGAATGAATGAATGAATGAATGGTTTTAAGCAGCAGGGTGGTATGAGAGTCTTAAGAGTAGGGTGCATATGGAAAAGGATAAACACAGTCAGGATAATTTGCTGTACACCAGGCAAGTGCTGTGAGGGCCTAAATAGCCTCCAAGAAGAGCAGAAACATGTGGCCTTCAATGGGATAGGAAAGGGTGAAAAAGGTGAAAATAATGGTACATCTGTAGGGGTCTTAAGACTGATTTTTTTTTTTTTTTTTTTGAGACAGGGTCTCGCTCTGTTGCCCAGGCTTGAGTGCAGTGACACGATCTTGGCTCACTGTAACCTCTGACTCCTGGGCTCAAGCAATCCTCACACCTCAGCCTCCTGACTAGCTTGGACCACAGGTGCACCAAGAATACAAAAATTAGCCACCATGTCCAGCTAATTTTTGTATTCTTTGTAGAGGTGAGGTTTTACCATGTCACCCAGGCTGGTTTCACCATGTCACTCCAGGGCTCAAGGGATCCTCCTGCCTTGGCCTCCCAAAGTGCTGGGATTATAGGTGTGAGCCACTGCACCCAGCCTTAAGGTTTGATTTGGAGGACTTCCTGCCCCAGACCTCGGCCATCTCTGGGGAGATACTTCCTGAGGGAAATGAAAGAAGAGGCTGTAGGAGGCGCTCTTGCTGAGGAGCACTGAGACCAGCAAAGAGCGGGAGGAGCTAGGAACAGAGCTCAGCTGCCCCAAGCCAAAAGGGAGATAGATGCTCGACTGTGGGCCTGCACTAAGCTTGGGGAATTTGGAATGCAATAGAAGGAAAAAGGGGGCTATAGTGGGTTGAATAGTGTCTCCTCAAAATTCATGTCTACCCAGAACTTTGAAACGTGACCTCATTTGGAAACAGGGTCTTCGCAGATGTGAAATGAGATCATACTGAATTAGAATGGGCCCTAAATCCAATGATAGGTATCATCCTAAGAGACAGGAAAGGATGCAGACGCACAGGGAGGAAGACCATGTGAAGAAGGAAGCAGAGACTGGAGTTGTGCTGCCACAAGCCAGGGAAGGCCAGGAGCCACCAGCAGCAGGAACAGGCAAGGAAGAGTTCTCCTCCAGTGCCGTCACAGAGAGCACGGCCCCACCATCACCTTCATTTTGGACTTCTGGCCTCTGGAATGATGAGAGAATACATTTCCCATTGTTTTAAGCCCTTGAACTTATGGTGCTTTGTTATGGCAGCCCCAGAAAACTCATACAGAGTCAGAATACAAGGGGCTGGTGAAGGTTAGGTCAAATGGTCAACCATGGAGTAGGGACCCAGGCAGGAAAAGAAAGGACGTCAGGAGGGACTGGTAGACTCAGAGAGGTTTAGGGCTGAAGGTTTTGAGGAAGAATGACAGGTTTGGGGAAAAGGTGAATGAACAGATTTATAGCCTGAAGACGGTATATTTAAAATTAAGATTTTAGAGGTGTCTGTTAGACAAGAAGTTGTAAACAACAACAACAAAGATTTCAGCGGTGGAACAGTTCCAGGCGATTATAGGTGTAATCAGATTAATCTCTTTTTTAGTGGAGAAAAGCTACCTGACTAGCAGATTTACCCAACCTGGCAAGACAATTTACCCTCCTTGGAATCTGTGTTTTAAATGCAAGGACTAAAGAAGAGCCTACGTTCTTCTGAGAAATTACTATTAGCTCCCTTTAGGTCGAGGCTTTCAGACACTGCCTGGGAGTTTTGTGTTTTAGGAAGGTCATGGGGTGGGGGACAAGGTCTTAAATTTCAGTCTGTGGGTGAGTCTTCCCAGGCCTGGCCCAGGCTTTCAGAGAAAGGCACCACCCCCCGGAGGTTTTCAGAAAGGTGTGTTTGTCTGAAGACCCCTGGGACATTAGACGGCAGAGAAAATAAAACCCACCAAAACGGCAAGGCAAAGCTGGGCCATTTGAGGAAATTCAGAAGGAAAAACTCCAAATAGAACCTTAAGGTAATAAAGTGACACCTCTGGTGCAAGCCAGAGAAATTTTCAGAGTTGCCCTGGGCCCAGGAATTACTCAATTAAATAGCAAAAGCCCAAAGGGAAATGGAGAAACAGTACCTCTTCCTCCTCTACCTGAAGCTCTGCTCCCCCTATTCCCTTCACCCCATATGCCCTCTGCCAGCAGCTTCTCCCCGCAGGCCCTACCCTCAGACCAGTCTGCCATCACATCCCAGCTGTCAGTACATTCCTCCTTTCCGGCGAGGACACGAGCACTGATTGATCTTCTCTCCTCCTGCTCCTCTCTGGCCCTGGTCCAGGCTGTTTCCTATCACTTTCTCCTTGGAGCATTCTAGCTGATCTTTCCTCTCACTTTCCCCCAGGGCGGGGGAGGGTCTCATTTCCACCTTCTCAAGATATTGTCTCCTATTATATATTTATTTTTTCTTTTTTAGCTATCTCCTACCGAGAGGGTGGTCTCCTACTATTTAAACAGAAAAGAGTGTTTATTTTGAGGCAGAGTGGACAGGCAATAAGGAAGCTACATTTATTTCCTCACACAGTGCCTGAGCCAAGAGGACTCTGGCCCTAGTATCCACGTGAACAGAGCATCCTCAAGCCCACCCCTCAGCCCCTGCACTGTCCCCCACAGGCGCTTGCATTTGCCAGCCCAAGACTGTCAGGGGCATAACCCTCTGACCATATCCTCACACTCTCTACATTTAGCTCGTTCTCCTCTCCCTGTGGCATCCTGGGCACCACTTCTTCCTCTCCCTCTCCCCAGCCCTTTCTCCAAATCCCCCAAGTGGGAGGAATAGTTGGGAGCAGAAAGCAGTTTAGCTTTTACAAGCCTGGTGCAAGGATCTGCTAAGAGCTATTCCAAGGACCATGTTTGCCAGAACAGATTTTGTATTTAATCAATGAAGGTGTTTCTCTCCCAGCAGACAGCTAATCTCCAAGAGCCTCACATTCATCTTCTGTTGGTATTTACTCAGATGGGAAAAGTGGCTCCTCTTACCCTTACTGACTGAAGATCATTCTTCCTTTCCCCAGCTTCTCCCCATTCACATCGGGGAATTGTACTATTCGACCAGCTCTCTCTAGTGGGAAGAGTCAGAGGCGGGTGAGAGGATGATGACCTGGGGACGCAAAGTGACAGAATATGTCAAAAAGCAGTGACAGTCTCTAGGTTGTAAGCTGCCTGGGATGGCATGGGGGATGGTGATTATATTGAGTCACCACTGATGAAATATTTATTGAGCTGTGAAGGAAACACTCCAGGGTAAAGCAGAGAAGCAGTAACTGATTTAAGATGCAGAAGTTCAAGTACTCACACCATTGCCTTACTGTGCAGGAACAGCAAGTTCTTTACCTCCTCTGGGTGTCAGCTCATAGGCCTGGACTATCAGGGCTGGAAGGGAGCAGAGAGAACCTTTACTGAAACCTCACCTATTAAAGATGGGACATTGGTGGGTTGCCGATGAGACAACCTGAAAAAACCTACTCCTCTACAGCAGGTTGAATTCATGACCTGAAGCTGAATACTTCCAGCATTTTTGTTCGGGGTGTAGATGGGAATAAAGTATCTTTGCAGTGCTCTGTTCCCTCCGTCTCCCCAGACATCTGACGCCCTAAAAGCCATCCACAGCTATGGAGCCTGAGTGACACCTTGATTTGTGTTGTCACCTGACCAAGCCTAAAGACCTCTAGCTCAGCCCCCACCTTCATCCCACCCCCTAGATGATAAAATTCAGACCTCTCTCCTGAAAGGCAGAGGTTAAACATTCAGGACTGTTTCTGGCTGAGGACTTCTTCCAATTAAAACCCCCACCGTGGGCTGTCTCCCCTCATTTCACTTTTCTAAAGGGGTAGAGGCTCTTTTAGAAAATAATAACATGCAGTGTGTATGATTTACTTTTCTGATGTCTTTGAGAAACAGAGAAATATAAAAATGTGTTCTTAACTCCAGAACCACTCTTTCTGCATAAATACCTCATCGGGCAGCTTTCTAAGTGTGATTTTCCTGAGCCTCCCTTTGTTGGATCTGCCGGAAGACTTGTCAGGGAACCTTTAGTGAGGGTACTTCTTCCTATTTTTCTTCTGTTTTTGGAGGCATACACATTATGCATAACCAAAACAATGGCTCAGCTGTGTTTAACTTTGTATTTTGATTGTTGAGAACAAAAATAAAAAGTATCAATGTATATGTGGCTGTTTGTAGTGAGTTCATTGCAGAATGAGGTTGTCCGTGTCCTTAACAAGCCAAGGGGCAGGAGGCACCCTCTCTTATCCCCTCCTCCAAGAGCAGTAGAGAATTTAAGCACAAGCCTATTTGTGAAAGAATATTTTGCTTAAGTGTCATTCATTTTAATCTTGGAATTCCTTTGCAAACGTCAGGGGTTCTTTTAGCTTCCAAACTAGCATACGTATCTATGAGTCTGACAGATCGCCTGAACACCATTAAGAGGTGTGGTGTTTTTGCTTTCATTTGTCCTGCTGGGAGAAATGGCGGTTCATGTGTCATTCCAGTATCTCACATACTCACATGGGGCAGGGAGGAGGGGGAAACGGGGAACTATATCAAAATTTAAAGATGCTTTGGAAAGCAACCGTGAACACATCAACACAACAACGTCTACGATTACTTGCTATTGACCCTCAGGCACATTTAAGAGAAAGAGACAGTCATTCTTTTTTTTCTTGAATGATATACACATAGTCATTTTTATCCTATTATAATTGTCTTTTATCTTTATCTAGCACTATGTGGAAAGGGTTTGCATCATAGATTTTTCCCAGCCTTATAATAAACCATAAGCTCCTACTTCCCTGCTCCTCTCTAATCAGTATTCTTTCAGGAGTTCTTTGCCGAAGCCATCTATGTGAAACTAAAATAAGCCAAACCCATATTACACTGGTGGTTGGAGAAAACCATAGCCAAAACAATTGTGGCAGGTCTCAGTCTTGGGAGTTTTTAAGAAGGAATGTGCCAGAGGCGTTTCCCAAGAACGGAGTTTTGTTTTGTTTTGCAGAGACATTCAGTGTGTCTAGTGCTTGCTGGCTAGCAGTTACTACCACAGAGCCTTCTGGGAGGGGCCGTTGTGTTGAAGGAGGCTCCTGCCTGAGGGACAGCATCAGGCAGTGGGCTCTGTAGAGTGAGTACCAGGTGGACGCCTTCTGTGCCCAGGACTCTGTGGTGAGTCCTGCACCACAACAGGACTGCCCAGGCCAAGGCCTACTGACGCAACTTCCACTCATTCCACTCTGTGTGGGGGGCCTTGCGCCTCTCCTGGAAGGGCTCTTGGAGAAGGAATTGTAGTTGTGTACAAGTGACCTGTAGGGGAAGCTTTTGGTTTTTTTGTTTTGTTTTGTTTTGTTTTGTTTTTTTGCTCAGACGGAGTCTGGCTCTGTCTCCCAGACTGGAGTGCAGTGGCGCTATCTTGGCTCACTGCAAGCTCTGCTTCCCGAGTTCATGCCATTCTCCTGCCTCAGCCTCCCGAGTAGCTGGGACTACAAGCGCCCGCCACCACACGTGCCTAATTTTTGTATTTTTAGTAGAAACGGGGTTTCACCATGTTAGCCAGGATGGTCTCAATCTCCTGACCTCGTGATCCGCCCATCTCGGCCTCCCAAAGTGCTGGGATTACAGGCGTGAGCCACCACGCCTGGCCAATGTGAAGCTTTTCTAGATGAGATTGGATTAAATTCCATGTGATTTCTCTTTACCTTTAATTCAGGTTGGGACTCGTTTTTTTCTGGTGGATCACAGCTGCCCAGATGTTGCAATTGATTTTTATGTTCTGTAGAGAAGTATTTTTCTTGCACCTTCAGGATTTTTTTGCCACCAAAGGAAAACATGGAACTCTGTGTTTCCTCTTGATCGTGATTTCCCAGTGTTGACAGTTATGTCCTTAGCGTCGTAGGTCCCAGCCCACCAATACTATATCAAACACTGTTATGCACATAATGCAGCACTGTGATCTAATTTAAATAATACTTTTTATTATTTACACTACTATATATAATATACATCAACACTTTTGCTATATAACCTAAGTGATAACCCTCTTTTAGTTACCTGCCAAACTCTGGACTTGGTTTATATTGCAGTTAACACAGTTACAAAGTTGTAATGGTGTCTCTTTTTCCTTTGTAATGGAATGTGTAAATCACAGTATATGCATTGCGTGGTGTTCCTGTTTCTGGAGTTTCATGAGGATTTACACATGGCATTCAGTGTTCTGTATAGATCTGCCTACCTTTGTGAATTCATCTGTTAAACCCTCTTCCTTTGAGAGAGCACCGGCCATGGTGGTTAACTCCTTGTATTTTCTCTCTCTCATACTGGTTATTCTTGAATTAAGCACAGACTTGTCAGTTCGGTTGCTTTATCACGAATAATGTGTGTGACCTTGCAGTTCTGCCACAGTTCAACAAACAAGTGCTAGCTTCACTGACCAAAAATTAAGGAAAGAAAACACAGTTTTTAAAATGATCCATCTTTTAACAGCCAAAACCAATGTGTCTATGGTACTGCATCTTGCTGTTGTACTTCTGAAATCAGACCTGTGTGAATGATCATTTCTGACTTAACCGTGAGATGCTCACAAGTACCTTTCCTGTTGTTTTGTTAGCGCTGAAATCAAGACTGTTTATTTGGAATATATACAACAGTGTTTTTCCACTGTATTTCATTTGCAAAAGTTGAGAACTGCTTTCTCTACCTTTTGCAAAATAATTGATATTCCATATTGGATTCTCAAAGACTTCGATATGGTGAACCTATTAAACCTAGAACTTGTATTCATCCTTTCATGACTGTGGCCTGAGTTCCCCAGCCCCTCTCTTCCTTTTTTCAGATGAGATTTAGCACACTCTCAGTTATTTAAACATGCAACATTTCTTGAGTATGTATGTTGAGGCCATCTGAGCTCATAGCTGATTCCATAACCAGTTTCATGCTGTGCCATTCACACTCACTACTTAATACTGCCATGGTGAAAATGTGGAGGAAAAATGTATCCATGTGTGTCTGGGAAGCCTATACACTTGTACAGTTTTTAATACTCTGATTCTGTAACACTTCCGAGTTTTGTTTTGTTTTACAGAAAAAATGAAGTGATAAAGCAATCAGAAGACCAAGAGGTTTACTATTGATGCTTAGGGTCATCTGACCTTGGCTGGCCAATAGATCTACACAGCCAATTTAATTCACGAGAGTAATAATTTTTCAAAAGTCAATTTTTTTCTGTATTTTCTGTATGAAACTGCCAATATCATGAATAGAAAGGGAGAACCATAAAGGAGAAAGAACATGATGTTCAGTTATGTTCGTGTGAACCTAAAGAAACAATGTGGAGGCAGGCGCGATCAGCCGAACTCTAGGGACTTGATGGTGTTGCTTGGAAGGCATCCATACCTGCATTTTGCATTCTTCGTATGTAATCACATTGCCAAAGACAAACTGTTTCATCATTTATTGTAAATAACACTCTTCCCCAGACCTACCACAAAGTTTCTGTGATGTATTGTCTTCCAGTTGCAATAAAAATTACTGAGTTGCATCAATTGGAAAAAAAAAAAAAAAAAGATGATGGGACATTGGACTTGGAGAGGCTGAGCTGCTCCAAACTGTAATTCCAGATGGATGGAGGCAGGGACCGCATCAAGAGCCAGCCTCCAGTCCCTGGCCACTGTCCTCTGCTAATTAGTTTGGGAAAGACCTGAACCTGTTTGATCAGCAAAGAAGCCATTGGCCTTCCTTCCAAGTAGCTCCAAAAAGAGCAGCCTCAAATGAACATTAGGAGGCTTGGTCAGGTCCTGGCAGGAAATAGAAGGATCCTCAACTGGGATTATGAAGGTAATTGCTTAAGGGAACCATTTGCAGAAGTACGGCAAGGTTAAGGGAATCAACAAGGAATGCTGAGACAGATAGGGACCAGCAACAACAGGAAGCTCTTCCTACTCTCAGCCTGAGGAGATGCATGGAAGAATGGAGTCCTCAGGACCCAGAAAGTGTTGGAGCCATGCAAGGGTGCTGCCCAGAAGGAGCTGTAGTTGAAGAATTAAAGCAAGGCAGGGGAGGAGGGAGCAGAAGAAACACCCTGACCTGTCTCATGCCTTTGATTTCCTGCCAAAGCTTCCTGTTAATCTAACCCAAACTGGAAGACAGAAGACAGGAGAACCCTGTGATACTATCCACAGAGATTTGTCTCCTGGAGCATGGAGCAGGCAGAAAATGGATCTTGGACTGGGAGCAAAGCAAAATTGCAAAACCAGCAGATGGGGTGTTGTAGATGGTGCACCCCAGTAGAAATAACAAGTCCTTGGAAACTAGTAGTCAGTATGAATCCTGAGTTTCCCGCTTACTAACTGTGTGATCTTGAGCAAGTCACTTTACTCTCTGAGACTGGGTTTTCCTCTTGGAGCTAATTATACCCCTGTTGATGGAGTAGTTGTGAGGATTAAATGAGACACCTTATGGGAAAGCAACGACCATGTACAAGGTTCTTATAAAGATTGTTTTTCCTTCCCTTCAGAGCCCCCCCTTCCAAGCTCTGCTGGACTGGAGGCACTGGAGTAGAGTGGAATGAAAGAAATACACAGACTTTGGATTTAGACCCTGGCTCCACAGCTACCAGCTGCATGACTTTCCGCAAGTCACTTAACTGCACGACAAGGGGCAGGTTATGTATCCTCTCCAACTTTGTTTTCTTAATGGTAAAAAGGGACTATCCGACTCATACATTGTTGTGAGGATTAGAAATGATGTAAGGTACCTACTAAGGTATTGGGCTCATTGTAGGTAAGCCCCGGAATTAGACTAATTTCAAATCCTGTTTCCCTCCTTATGAACCATGTAATCTTGCACAAGTTTTTGGATCACTCTGAGCCTCAGTTTCTTCATCTATAAAATGGGGATGATAAAAGCACTTCTTTTTTAGGGTTGTTGATAATGAAGTGAAGTCATGGGCACACAACGAGCCAGGCATAGAGTTGGCCCTCAAAAGTTTGTTGTTATTGATCATTACTATTATCAGTCTTATGATGTTTCTTGTGTATCTTTCCCCAATCAAGCATCCAACCCTTCTACTCAGACCCCCAGAGTCTTTGCTGGAGAAAAGCAAGTAGGGAATGGGACCAGGAGAGACAACTAATTCAGAGGGGATGGATTCATGGCATAAGGATGGCTTAGCCTGCTTGGCAAATGCCTTTGCACACACATCCAGACATGAGGCGCAGTTGAACACCCGGCCTGTAACTCTTTGGCCTTCCTCTATCAGGTCGCCCAAACAAGAGGATGGCCTATCCTCCAGCTCTCTCACCCTCACCCTGGGCTGCCTGATGTCATGTTGAGACTGACTGGCTTTCAGTTGGATAAAAACAGAGGGAAAGGGGGAGTGTACAGACCCGACACTGTACGCCCCAATCATAATGTGCCGAACCCTTACTATGTGCTAGGCATTGTGGAGACAACGTAATTAGCTCATATCAATTTCAACAATATTGTGAAATTAGTCAAATTGAAATAGTAACATTAGTAATATTGGAAGTTAAATCTCAGAGAGGTTAGGGAACTTGGCCAGCATCACACAGATAGTAACTGGCAGAGTCCACATTTGAAATCAGTTCTAATTGTTCCCAAAGCTCAAGCTTGGGCTGCTGTGCCAGGTGGCCTCCCGGAAGGATGGCTCATATGTTGAACATCAATGTAAGGGTTTAGGGAGAGAATGGGAAGACAGCAGTGAGGAATGAGCCTGGAAGAGATGTGAGAACAGCATTGTCTGCTATTGCCGGTCACTTCCCTAGGAGGCTTGGAGACTGAGAATTGCTGAGGCTCCTTTCCCTCTGATACTCTGAGCCAGACCCTAACTGCCAGGGTCCTGGAGAAGAAAGACGAAAATCCAGCTTCCCAAGGCCCCAGAAGCTGGCCTCTTTCCCTCCTCCCCATCCTAGTTCCTTAGGGCTCAGATCACCTTTTCCTACCCTGAGCTGCAGAAAGCCTCTTAGCTAATGGTTTAGTGTGCCCCAGAGGGTGCCTAGAAAAAGATGGTGGACTTTCAGATGGGGGCCAGGGGCGAGGGGGCTTTTCCTTACATCATAATGCCCAGGTGCTTTTGACCCCTTAATCTGCCAGCCTCTCAGGCGAAATCTGTGGTCATAAGTGTAAATGGACTGGCCAAAGGGTTGTGGGGAGCAGCAGCCGGACTGCTACAGCCTCTGTTGGCCTCTTCAGAGCATACATACTCTTCTTGGGACTTCTGCAGTCAGGAAATGTGGGGGCCCACCACAGTGAAGGAGCTCAGCCATGGGGTGGGGGAACACACAGCCCTGGGTGCCCCTCAATGGACCCCCCAGGATGTTCATTGGTTTCTTCACGGATTCCACAAACAGTTTTTGAGAACTTACTTTAGGTGAGCCCTGTGTAGGCCAAATCAGATAGAATCATGCCCTCGAGTTGCTTAGATCTCATGGGGGAGATAAAACGTGCAACACAAAAATACCAAAGTGCTGGGCATGGTGGCTCACGCCTGTGTACCCAGCACTTTGGGAGGTTGAGGCAGATGGATCACCTGAGATCAGGAGTTCAAGACCAGCCTGACCAACATGGTGCAACCCCATCTCTACTAAAAATACAAAATTAGCCGGGCGTGGTGGTGCGTGCTTGTAATCCCAGCTACTCAGGAGGCTGAGGCAGAAGAATCACTTGAATCCAGGAGGCAGAGGTTGCGTTGAGCCGAGATCACATCATTGCACTTCAGCCTGGGCAACAAGAGTGAAACTCCATCTCAAAAAACAAAAAAGAAAACAAACAACAACAACAAACAAACAAACAAACAAAAAACCAAAAGCGTGGAATGTTATCCAAACCTCTTCTTGGCATTTATAAGTATTTGAAGGGTTCAGAAAGACAGCAGGTAGGGGGAAGGGGATGCTTCCATAGCACTTACTATATACCAGTCACTGTTCTAAATGCTTTGCATACATTAACTCTCATAATCCTCACAACCACCCCATCATTCTACAGATGAAGGAACAGGCATAGAGAGGTTAAGTGACTTTCCTCAGGGCCTAAAGCTGGTAAGTGGATTTCACCCAGGCTGTGTGGCTCAGAGTCTGTGCTCTTACCTAGGTTATTGTGCTGGGTTCCTGCCTTGCCCTCAGGTCTTATCACCTGATTGTTAAAACACAATGATAAAAAACAAGCACTAACATTTTCACCTGTATTATGCTCAGTTGTTAAAAATCAGTATATCTGCAACATGTTAATATGTGTCATTGTTAGATTATAAGCTACAAAGAATCTCATTCAGCCATACTCATTGAGTGTCTGACAAGAGCCAGACACTGTTGTGTGCTGCTTAGCATATTCTAGGTCAATTCACTTCTTGCAAAAGCCTTGGGAAATAGGTGGCAATTTCCCCCTGGGTTCCAAAGGAAGAAAATGAGAGACAGATAGCAAAGATATTTGCTACACCAGTAACTCCTGGAACTAAGCTTTGGACACAGTTCTTTTAACACCAGTTTTAACTTTTACTGCTTTTAATTTTAAAGATGAATATTAATATGGTTAATCTTCAGTATATAGAACCACATACAATATAGCCTATACCTAGTATCTTTTTCATTTGTTTTTGCATGTGAAGTAAGCTTTATTTAATTTTTATTATTTTTTATTTTTTTTATTTTTTATTTATTTATTTTTTTTAGCACTAGCATCTTAACTCCTAATATTAAAGAGCATAGAATGTGGGCTTTGAGTTTGGCTCTGAGTTCAAGTTTTCTGGTTATCAGTATGAGGATGTAAACTTGGGCAAATCTTCTCAAATCTCAGGCTCCTCATCTATAAAATGGGGATTATAATAACCAACTCCAAGAGATTATTGTGAGGATTACATTAAATTTCATACAGAAAGAGCCCAGAATTGTGTATGATACCCTGTAGACTCCCAACAACCATAGCTATTCTTTATAGACAGCTACTTAGCATGGGTCCAATAAATATGTCATGGAGTGATGGGTCTTACATAGTCCTCTAATACACATCTTCATTTCATCCCATCAGTATCGCTGGGAGAAAGATATTCTCATTTCAGAGATAGATATCCCACATCTAGTAGGATTTGTGATTCTACGTATCTCCTCAATCTCAAATGTGTATCTTGTGACTCATCATTCCGGTGAGCCCTCTGCCTTCCCTCATCTGTTCAATGGGGACAATGGCAATGCTAGTCTTACCATCCATTGTGAGCCTGGGAGATTTGTGTGATGGGACAGTTGCCCAGAAGGATCACAAAACATTAATGGTGACCATATGGTGCTTATGGTGCTGCCTCTCTGATGGTGAAGGCAGGTGAGGGACTCCAAGGCACATGTACCAAGGTACTGTCCTAGAAATATCAATCCTATGAGGTGTTAAAAAAAAAAAGGTTCTTAGCTAAATTTGTTGGCTATGGCCATTGGCTGTGGCCAGTCCTATCTCAGAAAGCCCCTATTTGGCGAATAAGTCCTGACTTAGAAAATTCCTAGGTCTGTAGC
>NC_045434.1:110800701-110867029 GCF_002776525.5 Piliocolobus tephrosceles | reverse complement strand
AGGCAATGGAACCTCGGTTCTCTTTCATTAGGACAATGTTTCCCAAAAAAAAAAAAAAAAAAAAAAAAAAAGATGATGGCCTACTACCTCCCTGGGTTGAGAGGAAATAGGCACCTGAGAAAGGAGAGACTCCTGTTCCCCTCATCCTATCGGACCCCCATTTAGCATTAACTGTGTGATTCAGAGTGTATCTGTGTGAGGTTGGATTTACTTGTTGATCTTACCCTAGTCTTTGTCTAACCCGCTGCCTTCCATCCTACACTTGGTTTTAGCCATAAGGCCAAGAAGCAATGCCTTCTAACCTTTATTTGAGATAAGTAGATGCTCTCCACCATCCTGAGCACTGTCAGGATTCTGTATCTGCTTGCCCTAAGCCATGTTGATCTCGACTTCCCACACCTTTCTTCTTGGAATATCACAGCGTTCACTAACATATTAGGGCTCTAAGAAACGTGCTTTAGTTAATCATGGGTCTCTTTATCCTACAACACCTGTTAATAGCCTACAGCCCATAGAACACACTTTGGGAAACATTGTCCTAATGAAAGAGAACCGAGGTTCCATTGCCTAACAGAAGAGAACCCAAATTTCACACACCCCTTAATGAGCCTCCACTTCTGAGTAATCAATAAGAAGGCATTAAAGCTTACCGTGTGCAGGGGTCTGTGGGAGAGCATGGAGAATGTGGGAGGCTACAAAGCTGTGCTGAGCCCCCAGGCCTGCTCTCGAGGAATCCACGGCATGATTGAGAGAGATAAAACACCCACACAATCAGTGCTGAAGGAGGCCGAGTGTGGTTTAGCGCCAAGGATGGTGTAGGGAGGGCATCAACGTTGCTCTAGGAGAACTCACCCAGGGAGCAGGCCAGGGGAGAGAGAAGAAGTTGGGAGGTAAATTGATGATAGTCCTGGCACCGTGGGTGTTCTTTCAAAGGAGAAGTTGGTCCCAATTTGAAACCAAAGAAAGCAATCCCAAGTGAGGCTGAGGACCCGGCCAGGTATGCCATCAGGTATGGAGGGGAAGGCTTGGCAGGGCTCTGGCTGAGCAAGCAGCAGAGCGGTGGAGGAGCAGCCACCACCAAAGCCCTGCACAGCAGGAGTATCCATGAATACGATGTCTCGATGTCTCGGCTGCTCCTGGGGATGGAGGAGGCTGTGGGAAGTGGGTCCCAAGAGAGCAGTCCAGAGAGGGGAGAATATGCTGGCCCCAGCTTTGGAGCCTGTGACTCTAGGTTCATAAGGGGCAGAGTGGGTAGGGAGAAAGGGCATATACCAGTTGCCCATGAGACTTCTTTGCATGGCTCTGTAGACCAGAAAACAAAGAATAAAACAGTAAGGACAATGAAACTGAAGTCTGGGCTCAGCTTCATCCAATAACTATGTACGGAGCACGTACTCTGTGAAAGAGACTGCACCAGCCCCACCTGGGTCTCTGCCCTTCTGAGAGTAGAGGGCTAGGGGTAGAGGCCACACGTGGGAAACAACAGCTTTTAATACCAATTTGTAAAAAGTGCTTGGTAAACTCTACCAACTGTAGGTCCTGCATTCATTCTCTCATCTGGCTTTGGGCAAGAGAAAGCTTCCTGGGCTAGTGACCAGGTGGACTTCATTCCATTTAGCCAAACTGACATGAATGAGCCCAATATGTGCTGGTTGCTAGGCGTGGGTTCAGGGACAGATAAAGAAATTAAAATTGTAAGACCTCACTTAGGTGCTGTGATAAAACCAAAAAGATCCTAGAAGTGTTTGATGGGCCCTTTTTTGTTCTGTCAAAGCACCTATGCCTGGCATTAGGGAGACAAGGGCTATGCCACAGAGGTAGTATGCCCGAGCAGATCAGAAAGGCAATGTGGACTAAGGGCGCTGCCTGGGGAGAACGGAAATGGGCAGACTCAGAGGTAGCTCACAGGGAACTGTGAATAATCTTGGCCAAGCCCAGAGGACTAGACCTTCCATAGGACCGTCACAGCTCAGTGTGGAGCAGAGGGGAAAAGGTGAGTATCCCAGCCTGGTTAGAGTGTGGGCTGGAGAAGAGGAACAAGCATGACAGATCTTCCAAGGCATGCTAAGGAGTCTGGCTTCTACTGGGGAGCCACCGAACATCTATTGTCGGATGTTGCATGGGGCAGGATACCATTAGCTTTGCCCTTTAGAAAGAGCTTTCTGGGCTGGGTGCAGTTGTTTATGCTTGTAATTCCAGCACTTTGAAAGACTAAGGCAAGAGGAGTGCTTGAGCCCAGAAGTTCTAGACCAGCCTGGGCAACAGAGTGAGACCCCATCTCTATAAAAAATACAAAAGTTTTCTGGGTGCAGTGGCACGCACCTGTAGTCCCCTCTACTCAGTAGGCTGAGGCGGGAGGATCTCTTGAGCCTGAGTTTGAGGCTGCAGCAGTGAGCCATGATTGTGCCTCTGTACTCCAGCCTGGGTGTGAGATTCTATTTCAAAAAAGAAAAAGAAAAGAAAGAAAGAAAAAGAAAAGCTGTTTCTGGTGCCTCAGTTGGTGCGGCCAGAGGCAGAAGACTCCAGTGAAGCTTAAACTGGGACCTGAGGGTGGCTACAGTTCTGGTGTATGGAGAGAGTGGGTCAGCCTTCAAGGCTGGGAGAAAACCCTGGCCTTAAGGAAATGTTAACTCCGGGGATGGAAGTAAGAAGCAGGCTAGACCCCATTTGGCCCCTGGTCCATGGCCCCTGTGGCCACACTGTGCTCCATCTCTTTCCTATCAACTCCCTTTCACCACTTTCAAATACTGTTTTGGGACCAGCCAACCTTGTATCCTGTAGAGAGGATAAAAACCAGCTGTCCCCCAAAGGGGAGGGAGGATAACAGAGGAGAGAAAGAACTATAAGTCAACAGAGGAGGGGAAGGATTCAGTGTAGGTTCTGCCCCTCTAGCTTGGTGCCTGGGCCAAGAGGTGGGCAGGGGGAAGTCTCAAGGGTAAAGCAAGCTCCAGGGACTCAGATGTTGGCTTTGAAGCACTGGCAAGGCAGCTCTGGGCCTAAAGGTCTCTCACGGACCAGAAATGGACAGTCATGTCTGTTGATAATGTTCTCCTTCAATATTTTGAAGTGACAAGAGGATGCAACATGATGACAATAGGCTTTGAAGCAGAGCTGATTCAGCTGATGTGGGAACCACATGTTAACATGTCAGAGATGACATGTTAGATTCAAAATGAAGCAGGGGTTCCAGGACACCAGAATTAAAGCATTTATAGTGTAGGTAGTCTGGTTACGGAGCAAGTGAGTGGCATTAGACAGTCTGGGCATGTACTAGGTGAGTGGCAGATGAAATTATGTTTCCCATCCTTGTGCTATGACACTTTTCCCCGAGCATCTTGCAGAATGCTACCACATCAGCCAGACCTCAGTGCCTCAGGTCCTCCTACTGATGGCGGGGCACTGACCAAAGCCCTATGCCTGGAAACCAAGGGCAGACAACACAAGGCCCAAGCCCCTTTTGGAGCTGCAGAACTAGGACCATGAAGATTCAGTAATGCTTCCTGGCTGCCTAGCACTCTGCTCAATCTCTCTTCACTACACTTGCTGCTCAGTCTCAGAGACCCACAGGGATAAGTGAGAATCTCAGAGTCCAAAATCTGCCCAAGCCCAAGGGTAGAACTACATAGGCATCCACCAGGGTTCATCCACAGGGCAAAGCTGGGATGGAGCTGAGGGCCCAGGAGTGGTAACAGGCAGAGAATAAGGACGTTTGGCTGAAATGACTATTAACTACTCTACTTCTACTGGGCTGAAACTATGCCTGTGCTGTCTGGTACAGTAGCCACTAGCCACATGTGTCTGATTGGATTTAAATTAGTTAAAATTGAATGCAATTACAAATTCAGTTCCTAAGTCACACTAACCACACTTCAAGTGCTCAGTCGCCACATGTGGCTAGTGGTTACCTTATTGGATAGCACAGGTGGAGAACATTAACTTACTGGCTAGCACAGGTGGAGAACATTTCCATCACTGCAGAGGTTCTGTTGGATAGGTCTGTGGCACTCCAAAGTAACTTCCTCCTTTCTTTCTCTGGTCCCCTCCTCCTCAGCTGCCTGGGGCTCCCTGCTCCATTATGGCCAGACCTTTGCAGGCAGTGATATTCCTTGCCTGTTGACCTCTCAGTTAGTTCCTCCTCCTAGACCTTGGCTTCCTGGCCCCTTTCCACAAAAGTGGAGCACAGGAGAATTGCACAGGAGGCACTGCAGTGTGGAGTGCATGTTCTGGGCTCCTGTCTTTTCCCCCCTCTGGTGACTTGGACTGGACCTAAGGTTGCCTGAACCCACCTCATCTGAGCCCAGAGCTGGCCCTAGGTTACCAGGCCTCTCTTCAGAGGGTCCTCTAGACCTTGAGAGCGCCCTTCCCCTTGACTAAGAGCTTCCCAGTTCTTTGAGCCTCCAAGTCAAATACTCCTAGCACATCTTCCCTGCAGGACACCATGCTCCTAAGGTGAGGAGATGGGTGCCTACCAATGCTACCCCATGGTAGCATTGGGATATTGTCCAAGCTCCTGTGTCTTTTCCATCTGTTCCATTCTCAGGTGCTTTTTCCCAATCCTCTATCACCAAATGTCCTCTGTGCTTTTAGGCATGTGACAGAGATTGCTGATTGATCACCAAATCCATCTCACCTTCTCTGGCATTTGGCTAGGCTTCATTTCCCAGGTTGCCTTGCAGCTTAGCTGTGTTCTTGGGAATGAGTTTTGGTCAGTGGAATGTGAGGTGATGTGTGCCACTTTCAGACCTGACGATAAAAACATCCCAGTGTGGTCTCAATGTTCTTTCTGCATCCGCTGGACACTAAATCCCAGGGCAGCCTTGGTTAGAGGTGGCGAAACCATGGTCACCCAAGTCCCTGAATAACTGAGTAGAGCACAAGCCCCTGCTACCAACCCGGACCTGCTCTGGACTGAAAGGGGCCAGGAGACATGGTGCATTCACACCTATACATGTATGTGCACAGGCTGTCATCACATCTGGCTGGCGGTGCTCCTCTGGGCTCCTGGCCTGGTACCATTTCTAGTTAACAGGCAGGGCATGTCTGCCTCAAGGATCTGTGGATGAGGGGCCTTCTGCTTCCCCAGACACTTTCCTGTCCATGTCACCTTTCAAGTTAGTCTGTAAATTGCTTTGGACAATCTTGCTCAGATCCTGAGGCCAGAAAGAACATTTCTTTTCCTGCAGGCTGATGACTTGGCTCTTGCCACTTGGCAAGCTTCTTCCTCTCACTGTGGAAAAAGGGGCCAGGTGATGGTCAGAGGAGGGACCAAAGACTCCAACTGAGACCAGATCTGATTCTAAGCAGTCAAAGGAGGCCCCTAACCTCGGCCTTCCCTGCCTACCTCTTGCAGATAGAGCCTCTGTGTCAGCAAATTTTGATTCAAGTTTCAGAGACTAGATTTGATGCACAGAAAGACCCTGCTTGATTTACCAAAGAGGCACAGGACAGAAGGCCTTCCTCAGGCTGTCTCTGGCAACTTCCTGCTGTCCTGCCCCAGGGATGAGAGGGGCGGTAGTCTCCCCAGACTGTGTCCATGGGTCTGGGGGTCCTTCCCCTTCCACTACTCTGTGATGCCTGCTGGGTGGGGTCGTCGGTGAGGCGCATGCTCCAGCTAGTCTAAACTGCGTTAGAAGTAGTTTCTTAAACTACTTCTTAGTCAAGTGCTCATCAAGCCACAAATGAACAGCTGCCTCCTGCCTTGAGCCTGATGCCTGGATTATTCATCCTTTTTGGCTTTCAGATCCTCTTTTTGGATGCAGACAGATACTGCTCCTTCCACAGCCACCTTAGTTTGTAATGTCATCCTCCCAGTCACCCCCTCCCCACTCCTGGCCCTTTTCTCTTTTTGGTTGGGCGCATCTACCTCTTCTCCATTCCCCTCCTTTCATCCTGGATAGAGTCTCTGGGGCATGGCTCCAGGCTTCTCCTGCTTCTAATCAATTCCTTTCCCCCTTATCCCAGGAGCCTCACATTCATTTTGTTGGCTCCTGTCCATTTTGCTGAGCTTTCCTTAAAATATCTCCTTCCTTTGTATCTATCTCTGTTCCATCCCTTGGAAGTGTGGTCTTTAGTAGTCCCTTGTTTCTCGTGTCTCCTAGGGCTCTTTCCTTCCTCATTACGACCATCCACCTTGTCCAGGTGCCACCCTGCAGCTACTAGAATACGTATCACTGATGGACTGTGGAATATGTGCCAGGCACTATGTAAATGTTTTGCCTGCATTTTTTTCATTTCATTTCCTCACAATAACCCCTTGGCAGCAAATACTATCATCCCCTTTTAGAGTGAGGAAACTGAGGGAGAACCACAGAGGTTGAGTAATTTGCCCAGAGCCAGATAGTCCTTGGGAGGAGGAATTCCAATCCAGCTCTCTCATGCTCCCTGCTCACCCTGCCTCACACACACCTCAAGTCAGCAGATATTTATGAAAAGCCTACTGCATACAAAGCGCTGTGGGTAATACTTATGTGGGGAGGAAACAGAAAGAAAACAAGATTCTCTGTCTATGCCCTCAAAGAGCATCGCCTAGTGTAGGAGACATGCATACGTATGTATAACACTACCTGGAAAGCCTAAGGGTTAAACATAAGCACAGTTTCTGAGCGCTTAGGAGAGGGAATGGCCTAGCATGAGAGATGGGAATCTCCCTCAGGAGGCTCTTGCTTCCTTGAATCAAAAACCTAAACATGGAACGAGAGTGCTTTTCAGGCAGGGATGCTCAAGTCACGACAGGAATGCAGGATTTGTTGCAGAGCATCTTAGATGTTCAGTACTTGAGCTCTGCATCAGATTCCTGATCACGTTGCCCTTGGACAAGGAATCTAACATCTTGAGGTATCAGTTTTTTAATCTGCAAATTGGAGGATGCATACTACCTGCGTCATAAGAGTGCTGGATTAATTGAGATAGCACATTTTGAGTAAAGAATTGAGTGTCGTAACTGGTATGTTTTAAGTGCTCAGTGATTATCATTCCCATAACCTTTCTTCTTGCCACAAAGTTTCCTACTCCTATGCAGTGAAAAAGGGCATTTATTGAATATCTTCTTAGAGTGAGGTGGCTTCACATGGGTTAATTCATTCAATTCTCAGAACAAAGCTGTAAGTTTTGTTTGGTGTAGCTGGTTGTCATCATTTTAACAAATGAGGGAACCCAGGCCCGGAGGGCTCAGCAATTTGCTCAAGGTCATCTGGTTAAGAGAGCCTTCATCAGGACTCCAGTGGCTCTGCCTGGCTCTGCAAGGCCATGTATTTTCCCTGTGCATGAGTCACCAAAAAGTCCTGGAGTGGAGTCACCAAGCGGAAGTGGAGGCATCAAGATCCAGGGGGACCTCAGAGTACATCAGGCCCCAAGATGTGGGCCTGTGGAAGGAGAGAGCCTAGTGGACTACTTTAAGGCAATGCTGGGCATTCTCCTGGTGACTCTGTGAATACTGAGCTGTTTTCCTGCTCACGGTGGGGACAGGCAACCAGAGCATCTGGTTTTCCCTGAAAATGTCTACATTTCCACCATAATCTGCCCAGTCTGCATGTGGAAAAGGTAGGAGGACGTTGTCTATCCTTGCTACAAGGTAATAGGAGGACACTGGGAGTTGGCATCTTGCTGTAATAGACACAGGATTCGAAGATAGATAGACATGGATTCAAATCTCAGCCCCAAGCCTTGGAAGCCGTGTGACCCTGCATGAGGCACTTCTGACTGGCCCTTGCTTTTCTGTCTCTAAACACGGATGATCATAATCACACCAGTCTCCACTGACTCCAGACAGTGGTCAGTAGATCAATGAGTCAATGCATGGGAGTACACTTTACAGAGTCAGTTATAACCGGGCATTAGTTGTCAAATGAATGAATCGGGTATTTGGGAGAGTTCACTGCCTGAGGAAGGAAATCCAACCAATCCCCTGCCTGAGAGCCGAAAGCAGCCAGCTCCACGACACCTCCTGGGGGAGGGGGGGGGCGGGGGTTGCAGCCCTCTGGCACTGAGTTCTTTCTTCTCCAACTGCCTACCCCCCAACATGTTTATAGTCCACACCACATCCATTTCTCATGGTTCAGAAAGTCTTCCATGCCAGCCCATCTGAATCCTTTAATGACACCTCCACAGCTGTTACCCAGCACCACACACAGAGCAGACACTGAATCACTGCTTATTGACTGAATCAGTAATGGGGTACCTGCCCCTGCCCTGCTTGCTTTCCTTTGCAGAGCCTCCTTCTATCAATACTTTCCCCCTCACATGGAATCCATCCTCACACAGGCCTTTCAGCAGGAAACTTCCCCTGGGCCCCTGGCCAGTGTTTCTTTTCAGAGCTTCATCATTTCCCAGGTGGCTGAGGTTGTAGATTTCAAAGCAAGGCCACAGAACGTAAGCTCCAGGCTGGTTTTCACTGCTTCTGCCAGCCCTGCTGCTTACCCTCACACGTCCCTGAAAAGCTTTGGCTGGAACCAGATGCCAATAGGCTAAGGTCCCTGTTGCCTGGCCCTCCATAGCATCCAAACCAGCAAACCAGGGGCTTCCCTAGGGCTGAGTGACCTTCTCTGGGAAGTGGGCCAGAGCTCAGCAAAGTGCTGCCTCTTCAGCCACTGTGACTGTGTGAGGCCTGGGCTGAATCCCAAAGAACGAGGGCCCAGCTCTGCGGCCGAGAATCTCAGTAGGGGCAGGGCTACAGGGACCTCCATGGTCAGCAAGCTCAACCTTGTCATTGTCCAGAGGAGGATACTAAGGCCCAAAGAGGGTTGGCAATGTAGATAAGGTAGCAATCTGAGAGCAGAGATGTGCTAGGCCATGGTAGTCTCTCCCAGTCCGGCGCTATTCACGCCACCCAGCAGCTCCTAGTGCCTGGACTAGAAGATTCCAAAGCCCAGCTTCCAATTCTTTCCTTTTGAGTTGCTCTTTGGCTTTCCCAGGGAAGAAGATGGCTGCTTAATTTATTCATCCTTCCAATTTCAGACTAAGAGGGACTGGAAAGAACAGGTGCTACAAGGTAAATACTATTATTCTCCCTATTTTATGGATGGGGACACTGAGACTTGGAGATATCAAGTACCTTGCCTAAGGTCCCACAGGTAGTGTGGTGCTGGAACTGCAATGGAGGTGACTGCCTGTATCACGTTATGCTGCTAACACTACACACCTGGTGAATTACCCCTTAATCTGAGAAGCACTTGCTGCTCCTTGGAGCCCTAAAGGTTAGGCTGGAGTGAGAAAAACTTAGTCTGTCTCCCACCTGAGGTTGGGTAACATAAGCAGTGGCTAGAGTTTAGTAGAGAGGATATAGGCAAAGAGAAATCCCCAAAGAGGCCAAGAGACTCCAAGATTTGAGCAGCTCACCATAGGGTTCCAGCCACTTTCTCCAGATGGTCACAGATGAGGATTCTAGCAGCAATTGCAAATGACAGGAACTTTCCTTCTCCTGTTTCCACTGTTCTCTGAGCCTCAGTTCTATTTATTTTCTAATCAGTAAAACTGGGAACTCAAATTACTTGTCCAATATTCCTTCCTCATCAATAGCCAATAAGTATTGAGCAAGGTGCTGAGCCTTTACACAGCAGCATCAGCACCCGCCATCCCTCCTGGAGAGGAATGGGCAACAAAGTCCTTGCTCTAAGGTCTTAGATTAGTTGAGAAAACACATTTTGAAGAGTGCATAAACTGGCCCTTGATTGCAGGTTCAAGTGGCCTTTCTAACCATCAGAGTCCATAAGGGAAATGGGAGTTTGGGGAATGGCTCCTTCCCATTCCATCCTCCAGTTTCCTCCCATTCCAGGCCTGTTTCATCTCCTTGATTCCTTAACCCTCAAAGACTTCAAGAGGCCATGCGAGCCTTCACACACTTCCCATCTTTCTGCAGCAGGACTCTATGGGGTCCAGAGAAGCCTGGGGAGAGGTGGCCCACGTGCTTTACCCAGAACAGCATTCCTTCAGGTTGAATTCACCCTGCCCAGACTGACAGCACAGTGGGCATCCACTCCTCACTTCCATTCTCAAAAAAACATCTGCTTCAACTGTTATCCCAGGTACACAGTCCCCCCACCAGGATGGGAGAGAGCTGGGAAGGAGAAAGAATCGTAACCTGCATGCTTGCTTCATTCTTCCACTTAATACTCACAGTAGCGCCACTAGTTTAGAGAAAAGAAAATGACTTACCCAAGGTCCTATGACATATAGATGGAAAACCAGGACATAAAGGCAAATCTGATTCCAAACCTGCCTCCTAACCACTCAGATATCAGATTTGGCATTCACCCATTCATATCCAGCGAGTTAGCCTTTTACGCACCTCCAAATGGGGGTTTCAGCCCAGCCTAAGGAAAGCCTCAAACTCCTTAAGTGAAGTCCAAGAATTCTCTGAAGCAAACGGCCCCACCCATCCACTGTGGTAGGCCCAGCCTCCCATGGCTCCTCTGTAACACGTAGACTGGGCTGTCCCTGATGCTTGAAACACTTCGCTGGGAAGAGATCCCTCCAGCCTTCTCCGTGAGCCATTGCATGTTATCAGCCTCAGCCTTCCTTCCTTCCCCGTGCAGGAGGGAGTGAATTTGCCAGTCCAGAGGTCTGAGGTCTCAGCCTTGCCAGGTGACATCTGGGGCCTCATAGCCCTTGCTGGTGAGGCTGTTGCCGGAGAGGCCCAACACACCCACACCCCTCAGAATGTTTGCAGCTTGGCAGGACTGAGTGACCCAGTTTCCCCGGTGGGGAAGCTCACTTGGCTAGTGGGCTCTGCAGGGTTTGGCATCTGCACGTCTCTCCTGCCCTCTGCTGGTCACCAGGCAGGAGGATTGCCAGGGCAGGCAATCCCACGCTGCGTTCGCTGCGGGAATTGGCTCTCAGGCCTGTAAATATTTGCTGAATTAACTGAATGAATGAGTGTATTGTGTATAGTTCTAGGCTTTAGGGCCTAAAGTGGCCGAAGAGACAGGAGCTACTCTGGGAAAAGAGTGAATTCTGCTGAGCTGGGCCTGTGTTCCCAGGAGGCCTCCCACTATACTTTCCTCCTGCCTCCCTGTATAACCAGCCCTTCCCTCTCTCCCAGGCCCTCCCCTCCCTCACAGCGTGCTGCCATCCTAGGATGAATTAGATCTTTCCAGGCCCAGGTCAACTAGTTTCATCACCACCTGACTCGTTACATTTCCTCTACCACATTCCCATGGAGTGGTCTCAAATCTCTGTTTGAATGCCTCCAATGGCAGGCACTCACTATCAAGCAGTCCTTTCCACTTTCTGAGGGCTATAAGCAAAAGAATGCTCTTCTTTCTTCAGACCAAATCAGCCCTGACACTTCCACTTAGAGACCCAGTTCTTACCTGTTGGTCACTCAGAAGTCTGAGCAGGCCACTCTATGACAGCCTTTCAACTCCTCGAAGATGGCAGTCATATTCCTGAGACTTCTCTTCTCTCCCTGCAAACACACTGGGCTCTCTGCTTCCTGCGATTTATCTTAGTAAGTCTGGAAGACTCGGACGATGACTCTCCAGTGGTGGAATTCTAGAAGATGAAGGGATTTTCAGTCTGAAGACCTTCTGCACTTGATCTTAGCCAAAAGGCTGAGAAGCAAGTCTGAAGACCTTCTGAAAGGCAACTTTCTGTCTACTCTAGGAGAAGTCCTAAATCACAAAATGGGATAATTCTTTCGTCACAGCTTGCAAATTTACAAAGCTCTTTCATAGGCCACCAGCTCTGTGAGTAAAAGTATTTTCATCCCAATTTTAGGGATGAAAACAGCAAGGCCTCACAGAGAAAAAATGCTTTACTGGTGATCATACAGGAAGCAAAAGCTAAATGGTACTCAGACTCAGTCTTCCGATTCCAAGTCTACCATCCTTTCTACAAATGCATTGTTGCTTCTGCCTTTTGAGAATGTAAAAAGAAAAAAAAAAAAAAAAGGCAGATAACAAGTATTGAGCACTTACTATATGCCAGACATTGTTCTAAGGGGCTTAATATTTATTAACTTCATGTTCAAAATGACCTTGTAAGGTATGTACACTTATTATCATTCTAATTTTATTTTCCAGGGTTAGTGAATTCAAAATCCAGGACGCTAACCAGTGCGATTCAGCTCCAGAACTGACACTTAACCATGTCACTGTGGCTCTCCATGCTTGCCTAAGTTTATACGTACATCCATCTTTGTTTCTCTCCTTGCCTCTCACTTATCTGAACAATGATACTGTGGAGAAAGTTAAAGAAGAGTTTCCCAGCGGTGGGAGTGGGGAGACTTTCCTTCCTTCCAAGGCAGTGAACCAGAGGCAGTGAATTCTGGCTCCGCCACTTTTCAGCAAGTGACCTTGGGCCAAGTTATTCAACCTCCCTCCTCTCCTCAGTTTCATCATCTGTCAAATGGAGGTGCCACCAGCACCAACTTCATTGGGTTTCTGTGAGTTATGAGTTAATGTTTTTGTAAAGTGGTTAGAGAAGTCCATTTCTATTACTAAATTTGGGCCTTCGGCTGTTTGAGGTGACTGGGGCAAAGTCTAGAGGGTGGGTGAAAGCAGGCACCATCCTGGGGGAACACAGAAGGAAAGAGCCCTGGATGGGCTGGGGGAGGTTGGATGGAGAGAGAAACTGATGGAGAACCGGGATGACTTTTGGTGGGATCTGACCCTTTCAAGGAGTCACAGTTTCTCTGAGTTAAAAGTATCTTTCTAGGGCATCTAATCCAGTCAAGCAGTGGAGCAGACACAAGTATCTAGTCTCAGCCAGAGGCCTTGGAAGATGAAGAATTCCATTTCCTAAGACTGGGGGCACACTGCATTAAAATAAATGCTACTTGGCAGGCTGGAGTTGAGGGAGGTTCTCTCTGGCCTCCTGAAGAAACTAGACAGCAGGGATATAGGGTCCAGATGCCTTTACACCTGGCCTCAATTTGGTCTCATACTCTGTTCTCAGGAACAATACAAATTTGTAGCAGAACTGTATGAGTTCCAAGCTGATGGCACACTGATAATAATAGCTAACACTTATGAGGGATTCCCATGCACTAGATGCAATTCTGAATGCTCACTTGTGTTAACTCATTTAATTTTTACATCATTGCTTTAATGGTGTTAGCCCCACTTTACCCAGGAGGAAATGGATGCACTCGGAAGTTCAAACACTTGATCATCCTCATGCAGCAAGTTATGAACCAAATCACAGGATAAGAACCAGACCCTCTGACTCCAGGAGCAGTATTCCTAACTGTTATAAAAAGTCAGCCATAGGCGGATCACTTGAGGTCAGGAGTTCAAGACCACCCTGGCCAACTTGGTGAAACCCTGTCTCTACTAAAAATACAAAAATTAGCCAGGTGTGGTGGTGGGCGCCTATAATCCCAGCTACTCTGAGGCACGAGAATTGCTTGAACCCGGGGGGCGGAGGTTGCAGTGAGCTGAGATCGCACCACTGCACTCCAGCCTGGGTGACAGCGAGACTCCATCTCAAAAAAAAAAAAAAAAAAAAAAAAGCCAGCCATTACCCTCATTTCAGAAATTATTGAAATTGTCTATTAAAGAATATTCATTTTGGAAATGTAACCAAATCTTTAAAGGCTTCAGAGAAGCAGATTTCTCTTGTAGCTTGTGGCAGCATTTTCTCAGAACTGGACAGGGCCACCAGTAGCATCCTTCATTCCTCCAGCACATATCTGGGTGCTTGTTCCATGCAGGCATGGTATTAGGTTCTGGGGATGCTGCACACAGTGACACACGCTCCATCACTGCTCTGATGGGATTTTACCACCTGGTGAGGCAGAGAGATACTGGTCAAATAGTCACACCAACATATAATCCACAACTACAATAAATTCTATGAAGGAAAAGTCTAGAATGCTGTAAGAGTGCATTATGGGTAGCAAGAACTGCCCCAAACTGGGGTGCAGGGTTGGGGAGGGATGTGTCAGGAAAAACTTTGCCTCTAAGTTTTTATATAAAAGAATGTCTTTGGGCTGGGTGCAGTGGCTCATGCCTATAATCCCAGTGCTTTGGGAGGCTGAGGTGGAAGGATTGCTTGAACCCAGGAGATTAAGACCAGCCTGGGCAACATAGTGAGACCCTGTCTCTTCAAAAAAAAAAAAAAAGAAAATTAATTAGCCAGATGTGGTGGCACATGCCTATAGTCCCAGCTACTCAAAAGGCTGAGGTGGGAAGATCACTTGAACCCAGGAGGTTGAGGCTGCAGTGAGCTAGGATCAGCCACTGCACTCCAGCCTAGGTGACAGAGTGAGACCTTATCCCTTTAAAAAGTGCATTTTCTGGCATAAACCCGGGAGGCGGAGCTTGCAGTGAGCTGAGATCCGGCCACTGCACTCCAGCCTGGGCGACAGAGCGAGACTCCATCTCAAAAAAAAAAAAAGTGTATTGTCTCCTAAGGTTATTTCTGAGTTAGTATAAATAATGGACATGGGCTCAGGTTTCACTTAGAGTTTCAATACTTAGACACAGGAAAGCTTCACCAAAAAACTTCTGAGACTGCATAGTCCCGGGGTAAAGAGGGTCAAAAATGCTTCTGGGGTGTCCATAGTGAGCTGGCATGAAGGAATCTTTATTGATCCCAGGAACTTACAGTGCTCTGGCTCTTCTTTCTAAAAACAACAATCCCTACAGATTCACAGCATGCCCCACCCAGCCTTTAGTAGCAGAGTGATGTTAGGAGCCCTGGCTCTGGAGCCAGATGGACACATGTAGTAAATTCCTTAATTTCTAGAGTCTTCAGTTTCTACTCTGTAAAATGGGTTGATAATAATATCTACTTCCAGGGTTAATGTGAGATGTAAAGGAGATAAGACATAGGAAGTACCTGAGGTTTATGTGGATCGCAGCAAGTGTTCAATCAATGTTAGCTAGTATAGCCTCCAACTCTAACTACAAACGGGCAGGACCGTGAGATAAACCTGTATTTATCTCAAGATATAACAAGGAATTTCATTTCTTTTTAAGCAAACCACTGCTTATTTCCACACAATTGTTTCCTTCTTTTCTTCCTTCCTTTCCTATTTACCTGCCAGTTTACGTTATCTAATTCTATAAACCTTCATGGGAAAAGATCACATGACAAAAAATTGCTTGGTATTTCCTAAGTGAAAAGACAAAAGAGAATCAATATGGAAATTGAATTCTGTTCAGCATTCCCAATGGTTATTTATAAAATGTACCCAGAGGGAGAGAAAGAATTCTAAATATAAAAATCACATAGAAATTTCCATTTAGGGATCCCCAAAGTACTTTATTTTTAATGTATTATTATGATTGCAGAGGCCATTGTTAAATTTCAGATGCTGTGGTAACGCTGTGGGGGTGGCAAGAAAACCTGCAGGTGGATTTCACCCGCAACATCTCTGGGGTCCAGAGGAAGAGGGGTCTTCATGAGTGGCTTTCAGAGCACAACCACACTCTCAGAAACTACCTTGATGGTGGCTCCTGGCAGCGCACTTCAGAAATGTTTTTCTCTCTCCCCAATTTGGAAATGAATCTATAAAGAAAAATATGACCCCATGGGGGATTCCTGCCTAGGTGTGTCCTGTGTGTGTGTGAAAGCTGCATCCAGATTCCTGACCCTCTGAGGGCAGGAAAGCAGCTCCTGCTCCCCGAGTCTCTAAGAGAATACTCTACCACTTATCTCCCTCCCTCGACAATGGCTGGAATGCTGCCTCTCCGGGCAAAAGTAATTGCTAACCATAATTGTACTTGACATTTAGCCGCTCATTAGTTAAATGCACACAGCACCCCGTGAGAACAAGAAGGATCCCAGCTCTACTTCCTGGAGGGAAAAGGCCGGGTGGGGAGTAGGACCTCAGGTGCAGCTCGAATCAGAGAGGCACTGTTTCCAGGCACTACTCCCATTCCCTGCCCAGCACAGCAAGCTCTGGGCAGCTATTAATAACAAGGATGTTAGCTTTCTTCTCCCTCAGAAAGACAATGAGGTGAAGGTCCCCTAAAACATTTCTTCTGCTATGGTAATGGTAATACAAACATTACGGTCAGCAATCTCTGCATCAATCCGAAGCCCTGGTAAACTGATTACGAAGCACCTTTTGAGCTCTGACTATACATCTATCTGTACTTCGCCTGTGCTGAACATCGTGGGGAAAAGGCCGGCCTCCATTCCTTCCCTCGAGCTCATGACCTAGCTGCACTGGAGTGGGGCAAAATAGCGGCCATGAAATAATCAGAGGGTAAGTCAACATGGAGAGAATGATGTGGAACGAAGTTTGCTGAAGACTGAATGAAGGAAGGACTTGTTGCTCCAGCTCCTGGGAGTGCCATGAGTGGACAATCAGCAGCTGTCAGCCACTTGGGGATTTCCTCAACTGCACAGAGCTGCCTTGCCCAAGTTCATGCTCCTTTCCATGGTGGCCCATCCAATGACTGGACAATGCAGAAACATAAAGGCTCATCCGTCTTAGCCCATTGTGGGACAACTCTGAAGGAACATTGTAACTCCAGAGCTCCCCACTGAGTCAGCTGAGGCTGTGTTGGGCCTATATTGCAGCTCCACTTTTTCTCCTTCCCAATTCTAGTTCCTTCTCTTCCCTGTCACAGGTGTCCATCTCAAAATAACCCCTTCAGAAAAACCATGCATGCTAAGCTGTGCCTCAGAGTTCACTTCCTAGGGAACCCAATATTAGAAATTTAGATAAATGGACTTCAGTTAGGGGCCCACTCCAGAATTAGGGAAGTGGGATGTGGAACCAACATAAAGGAAGAAGAAAAAATAGGACTTTGCAGTAGATTATTTTCAGAGAGAGAAAAGTCAAACATAAAAGGTTTTAGTCAGCCTACGCAACATGGAGAAACCCTGTCTCTACAAAATATACAAAAATTAGATGGGCATAGTGGCGTGCACCTGTGATCCCAGCTACTTGGAGGGCTGAGGTGAGAGGATGGCTTGAGCCCAGGAGGCAGAGGTCACAGTGAGCCAAGATGGCACCATTGCACTCCAGCCTGGGTGACAGCAAGATGCTGTCTCAAAGAAAAAAAAAAAGAAAAGAAAAATGTTTTAGTCTATGTTTTTTAAAAAAGTTATCATATTACAATAATAATAATAATGGGATGGAGGTTTGTTGTGATCAATTCTCCTTTAGACTTGAGTTGACAACAAAACTTCTAAGTGGAGAGATCTTGGGGGCCATTGTGTATATAAAATAAGTCAATTTGGGAGCTATGTCAGATTCTTTTTTCCAAAGATGGCCACAACACGTGTTCCCATCCCATGTGTTTTTCTGTATTGTCAACTGGCCATTGCCCTCATCAAGGAGTGGATGAGGGTTCCTCCCACCCTCCTTGAATCTGGACCACTTGATACTGCTTTGACTAATTGAGTACAGTAGAGGAGATGTTGTGTGACTTCTGAAGCTAGATCAGAAAAGGTCATGCAACTTCTGCCTGGTTCTCTTGAAATGAAGCCATATGTCATGTAAGAAGTCTGACTACCCCCAGACTACTCTGCTGGAGAGGCTGTGTACAGCAGATGACAGCTGGCATCAACTGCCAACCATGCACCTTTATTTATCTTAGCACAGACAAGATAAATAAAGCCCCAACCAACATCTGACTACAACTAAGAGGGAGACCTCAAGTGTGAATCACCCAGCAGAGCCCTTCCCAGATTTCTGACCCACAACTGTTTTAAGCTACTAAGCACTGGAGTAATTTGTTATGTAGCAATAGTAAGGCGGAAAGGGTCATTAGCAGAGAAAAGAATAGGATCTCATCATTCTGTCCTGCACAATACCTTCCTGTCTTCCAGTCTTGCTCCACCCTACCCTGCCCTGATTCACCTATCCTACCCTATCACTATCTACTTTCCACATAGTCCCCAGGGATCCTTCTTAAGTATGTCCCAGCTAATCTGATCAAATCATTTTTTTTTGAAAACCTTCCATGTCCCTAATGGCCTATAAAAGTCCTCAGATTTCAGTGTGCATTCAAAACCATCTATATGACACACAGTATGTATCAGTAACCATCTGTGTGATGGCTAATTTTTGTGTCAACTTGACTGAGCCACAGGGTGTCCAGACATTTGGTCAAATATTATTCTGAGTATGTCTGTGAGGGTGTTTCTGGGTTAGACTAACATTTGGCTGGGCGCAGTGTCTCACACTTGTAATCCCAGCACTTTGGCAGGCTGAGGCAGGCAGATCACTTGAGCCCAAGAGTTCAAAACCAGCCTGGCCAACATGGTGAAACCCCATCTCTACAAAAAATACAAAAATTAGCCGGGTGGGCATGGTGGCAGGTGCCTGTAATCCCAGCTACTCAAGAGGTTAAGGCACAAGAATCGCTTGGACCTGGGAGGGTGGAGGTTGTAGTGAGCTGAGATCATACCACTGAACTCCAGCCCAGGTGACAGAGTCAGGCTCTGTCTCAAAACAAACACACAAACACCTAACATTTGACCTAGTAGACTGAGTAAAGCAGACTGCCCTCCCTAATGTGGGTAAACCTCATCTAATCAATTGAAGACCCAAATAGAACAAAAGGGCTGAGTAAAAGGAAACTCCTTCTGCCTGACTACTTGAGCTGCACATGGGTCTTTTCCCGCCTTCAGATTCCCACTGGAAAACGGGTTGTTCTTGGGTCTCAAGCCTGCCAACTTTCAGAATGAAACTAACATCGAGGCCAGGCACAGTGGCGCACATGTGTAATCCCAGCACTTTGGGGCTGAGGCAGGCAGATCACCTGAGGTCAGGAGTTCGAGACCAGCCTGACCAACATGGAGAAACCCCGTCTCTACTAAAACTACAAAAAATTAGCTGGGTGTGGTGGCGCATGCCTGTAATCCCAGCTACTTGGGATGCTGAGGTAGGAGAATCACTTGAACTCAGAAGGCGGAGGTTGCGGTGAGCTGAGATCTCCGCCATTGCACTCCAGGCTGGACAACAAGAGCAAAACTCCATCTCACAAAAAAAAAAAATAAAAGAAACTAACATCATCAGCTCTCCTGAGTCTCAAGCTAGCTGATTGCAGATCTTGGGACCTCTGAGCCTCTATAATTGCATAAGCCAATTCCCTATAATAAATCATATACATATGTATACACATACACAGAGTCATAAGCCACATAATGACATTTTGATCAATGATGAACACTGTCTTATAGGACAATGGTCCTATAAGATCATAATACTGTATTTTTGCTATACTTTTTCTAGGTTTAAACGTGTTAGATACACAAATACTTCTGTGTTACAATTGCCTACAGTATTTAGTACGTTAACATTCTGTTCAGGTATGTAGCCTAGGAGCAATAGGCTATCCATATAGCCTAGGTTTATAGTAGACTATGCTATCTGGGTTTGTTTACACTCTACGATGTTTGCAGAACGATGAAATCACCTAATGATGCTTTTCTCAGAACGTATCCCTATTATTAAGTAACCCATAGGATCCAGGAATTTGCTTTTTAAAACAAGATCCCCAAAACAAAAACAATAAATAAATAAAAATAAAATAAAATGAAGATAAAAAAAAAGATCCCCGGGTGATTTTGATTTTGATTCTGACGCCAGTTGACAGACCTTAACCTACAGAATACAGTCCTTCAAAACCCATTATTCCACACCCCCTTTTGTTAAACATAAAAATCTCACCTCCATTCTCAAGAGGACAATGGCTTTGCTGCAGAACCTCTGGAACTTCTATATTTACCTATGTTTATCCAGCTTTCCTAGTTTGAGCTTTAATTTCTGTAATTCATATTATGAAAATAATTTTATTCTCATTCTTGATATATAAATGTATAAAATTGAATCTATATATAAATATTTTGTGTAATGTGGTTTTAAATATGCATGTGTGTAAATTTTATAAGTTAAATAGCAACAGTAGGAATACATTTTTCATATGCAATCCCCTTTCAGATACACATTGTTCCCTTCACCATCCCTTCCTTGCCCCCAGAGAATGTAATACTCTGCCTCACTGTGTTGAAAACCACTACTTTAGCTAGTGAGGGCTCCTTGGAGATCCTTGTTTGTGTTATTCTCTCTGCCTGGAAGACTGTTTGTCTCTTTGACAAACATTTGTTGAAAATTTAGCACGCGCCAGGCAGGGTGCTATGCAATGTACCCCCTCTCCCCATAGAGAAGTAATTGATTATTTCTCTGAGGGCCACAGGCCCTGAGTGTGCACTTCTATAACAGCCTCTCCACTCCATGATATAGTGAGCTGACTCCTTCACTACACTGTGTGGCCTCTAAGGTCAGGGACGACATCTTGTTCATCTTTGTATCCCGTCACTGGAGCAGTGCCCAACACCTAGTAGGAACTCAATTCATGTTGATGAATGAGTTAATAAACCAATGATGATAGTCCAGTGTCTGGCACAGTGTAGATGATCAATAAATATTGGTTGAAATGAAACTGAATTGAAAGTGCAGGTCACAGAAACAAGGGCAGAAAGAATTGAAAGAAAGAGGAGTTGTGACACTGTCAAAAAGATACCAAAAGATCAAGGAGAGTAAGCACTGGGGTGAAAAAGAAAAAGAAAACATTGGATTTGACAAAACTGAAGCTAATATTAAGTCCTAGCATTAGCAGCGATGGACAAAACATTTATCACAAAACCAACAAGATCAGTATTTAATTGTCTTCAGAGTGTTCATGGTGCTTCTTTAAATCCAGTTACTAGGTATGTAAGTTCCTGTGAATGCTGCAGGTTTATTATGCCTCACTCTTCACTACATAGCCAGAAAAAATGCTCACATACAAAGATTTCTACTCACACTTGAATTTTAGATTTAACAATATAATTATATTTTCTATGAGAAGATGAGACCACCAGCTAAGGTGTGATCACCCCAGATACTTTCTCTCTCCATTCATTCACCAAACAAATGTTTACTGTGCTACATACCATGCTGAGCAGAGTCCATTCTTCAGCTACTTGTGCAGGTTCTATTTGTAGAACTTGTTTGTGCTTGTGGCACCTTTTAAAACATTTTAAATCCTAGACTTGCCTGGATTCCCAAGGCAGCTTGACTCTTGTGAAATTTCTCTCTCTCTCTCTCTCTTTCTTTTTTTTAAACAGAGTCTCACTCTGTCACCCAGGCTGGAGTGCAGTGGTGCGATCTCAGCTCACTGCAACCTCCACCTCCTGGGTTCAAGCAATTCTCATGCCTCAGCCTTCCAAGTAGCTGGGACTACAGGCGTGTACCACCACACCTGGCTAATTTTTGTATTTTCAGTAAAATATTTCACAGTGTTACCCAGGCTGGTCTCAAACTCCTGACCTCAAGTGATTCACCTGCCTTGGCCTCCCAAAGTGCTGGGATTACAGGCATGAGCCACCATGCCCGGCCAACTCTTGGGAAATTTCTTTTACTACACATTTAGGATATTTCCTGCCATTTGCTGCTTCCAGAAACAGCACTAGCATGGGTATCTAAGTTGTCTCTCTTGAGTAGAAGTGTTGCCCACAGTATGTCCTGGTTTATATCCTGTGGTCAAATAAGTTGAAGGCTTCTTTACTGCAGGATTTACCAGTCTTTTATATGAAAATATGTGTGGGGGGTAGAGAAGGAGGCTTAAATAATACTGCGTAAAGTGTTTTCTAAAATCATTTAACTTTTTACTCAACTTCATTTTATAGGATATTTGAAAATATCATCATAGATTAGGTTCATTCATTCACTCAGCAACAATTTTTGTGTGCCAGTTATATGCCTGGCAGTGTGCTAAGACTGGATAAAATAGTGACTAACCAGTCATACAGAGCTGACATTATGAAGACTTTGGGGGAGATACACATGAATCAAATGCACTAAACTGTAAATCAAATAATCATAAGAAACATAAAACTGCAATTTTGACAGGTGCAATAAAGAAGAGTCACATTCCATGGCCAAATGAGAGCCTATACTAGGGAGCTTCAGTCTGGTCAGGGAAGGCTGCTCTGAGGAGGTGACCTGGGGCTGATATCTAAAGTATGAATAGGAGTTCACATGGGGATGAGGGTGGAGAAGAGCATTTGTCCCAGGATGGGATAGAAAGAAAGCCAGTAAAAGAATGGAGAGCAAGATGAGGCTAGAATGATAGAAAAGGTCACACCATATAGGGCCCTATAAGCCATGTTGGGAATTTGTTTTTATCCAAGGAGCATGGAAGCCATTCAAATTGCTGAGTGGAGAACTCATCAGAGGTGAGCCAGAGTGAATCTAGGTGAGCTGTTTAAAAAGCTATTGAAGTGGTTCAGGATGGTGGTAACTTGGCCTAAGATGATGGTGGTGGAAGAGATGCTGAAAAAAAGATCATCTCATGTGTCTAGACCAATCCCTCTTCTACAAAGCAGCTGAACCCACACAGAGCTGGCTTTGTAATAACTCACAGATACCCATTCACTTCTCCAGAAATCTCCCCTCTGTACCTAAAGGATTGGGAATGGGGAAAGAAGTGGTCTGCTCTCACCTCAATTCATTCAAGCGAAGCATTGTGTAGAAACATGTCTTAAAATTAGAGATGTTCTCTGGAACATCTATTATTAGGATCCAAAAACAGCCACAGGACTCTGTTTCCAGCCTAACACCCACCTGTAACCATGCTCTTTGGGGCCTACCATTTACTCCTCATGACTGCAAGTTTGATTTATGTATCTGGGAATTTCAAAGCTGGGAGGGATCATAGAAGTCATCATCACCCTCAACCATATGCAAAAATTCCTTCTTTTTTTCTGTAAAACATCTCAAACAAGGGTCAACTCATTCTATTCCCAATTATACTAATTATTAGAATCCCAAATGCAAGTCTTTCATCCTGTCCCCAAACCTCTGGGGTCTTTAGAGTTTAAGCATCATCTCACAACTGCCCATAGCAATTCCTGACATTCTTACAGTTACCTACTCTCTTATTTACTCACAACAACTCCAGTTTACAGAGAGGTTAAGTGCCATGCCCAAGGTTACACACTAAGGACACTTAGAGTCAGCACCCCTCATAAAACATTGCTTGGAATGTAATCAGAATTCTATACTGTGCATTCTGTACTGTATGGAATGTTACAGTGAACACATATAACTGGCCTGGTTTCCCCAGTCTGTGTTGATCTACTTCCACTAAATTTTTACACTTGACAACTTTCTTTTTTGACAAATAAAATTTTATATATTTATCGCATACAAGATGATATTTTGAAGGCTTAACTTTTAAATATTTATATTTTAATTATTCACTGACTAATTTTTAAGTGTACCTGGTTTTTGTCCCCATATAAGCAAATTCTGGGTAGGAATCATATCATGATTTTCTCCCTGTATTTTAACTGTACTAGGCACATAAAACATGATTAATAATGATTAATTTGTTGATTTATTAAAGGAAATCACAATTTTTTTTTTCTTTTTGAGACAGAGTTTTGCTCTGTCACCCAGGCTTGAATGCAGTGACGTGATCTTGGCTCACTGCAACCTCTGCCTCCTGGGCTCAAGCGATTCTACTGCCTCAGCCTCCCAAGTAGCTGGGACTACAGGTGCCTGCCACTATGTGTGGCAAACTTTTGTGTTTTTTGTAGAGACAGGTTTTCGCTATATTGCCCAGGCTCGCCTCCAGCTCTTGATCTCAAGCAATTCACCCACCTCAGCCTCCCAAAGTGCTGGGATTTCAGGTGTCAGCCACCGTGCCCTGCCTGGAACTCACAACTTTAAGATTTCATGGCAATATTGCTTTTACTCATGGTACATATATACAAACATTTGCAGAAATCCACTTTTTTGCTTTTTTTTCCGAGACAGAGTCTCTATCTGTCGCCCAGGCTGGAGTACAGTGGCTCGATCTCAGCTCACTGCAACCTCCACCTCCCGGGTTGAAGCAATTCTCCTGCCTCAGCCTGCTGAGTAGCTGAGATTACAGGCACATGCCACCACGCCTGTATAATTTTTGTATTTTTAGTAGAGACGGGTTTCCTTATGCTGGCCAGGGTGGTCTTGAACTCTTAACCTCAAGGAATCCGCCTGCCTTGGACTCCCAAAATGCTGGGATTATAGGCGTGAGCCACCACGTCCAGCCAAAACTCCACTTTTTTTCTATAAGATGATTTACAGCTGTTTCAAGAGGCTAGATTTCTCTAAACTTGGTCTCGTCTTGCTAATAGTGGACTCACAAAAATAGCTCGTGAGATCTCAGAAGTTGATTGCATTTGACAGACTTTATGTGCTAAAACACCCCAGAAAATAGCTGAATCTACCACTTTTTGTCCAACGCAGTTAGCTGGGAGCAGTGGCTCATGCCTATAATCCCAGCACTTTGGGAGACCAAGGTGGTCTTCTATTTAATTAATTTTAAAACCATAAAAAAAAAAAAAAAGAGGAAAAAGAAAAAAGAAACACAGTTGGTAACAGATGTACTCATATTCTAACAACTTTATAACCATACCAGTTTTTATAGGTGGGTGGAATTTCAGATGTGAGAGATAGGAAGACTACATGGAATATACTCTCAAGAGCTCTTTAAATTGGAATCTCCACCAGACACTAGAAGCAGCAAGAGAATTTTGCCTAATACTCAACAAATAGCTGCAAATCAAACTTTTACTGTCTCTGGCTGTAGATGCTTTGCCCAATAATTGAGAGTCCCTGAATCTCCATCTCCTTTGCAAGACGCCTAATTTTTTGCCTGTAAACTGTCCACAATCAAGTGAAATACTCTCTTGTGGTTGCTATAAACTACTGAGGTTAAAGTACCACTCTTGAAGCAGGCAATTAATAACATAGTTACTGTATATTTCTACATTACATTTCTATAGAATTGTCTGTACCACTTGTTATCAAATTTCCCCTGTTAAAGTATTGCACTTATTCACAACAAAGAACAGGAGAATGGATATTGGTTAGGCAACAAGCAGTGTCATCCACAATATGGAAAGATGACTTAAAATCAAATGCTTTGCACAGACTGTGGTGGCGGCCAGGGGACCAACCAGGGTACACCTATTATTCTTCTTAAATATTTGTAAAATATATTAGATCTCTAAGCCTCAGTTTCTTTTTCTGCAGAAAAAGGGATTATAAGTCTACCTGTCTTCTGGAGTTGTTGTGAGGGTAAAGTAAGCTAATGTGAGGAAAGTTTTAGTGGAGTGCCTGGCATGTAGTATGTGCTCAATAAAGGCTGGCTTTTATTTGTCAGTGAATGGATCATGTGATGATTTATTTGTTCAAATTTCTACTTGTGGGAAGGAGCGGCAGCTGCTCAAGACCCATGTCATTTCCAACAACCTGTTTCACATGGGATACCGTGGAAAGTGTCCAGTGGTGATAGTCAGTGGATTTGAGTTCTGTCCCTTGCAGACTTACGTGCCAAATTGGGAAAGTCACAAAATATAGAATTACAGGGCTTGACGGGGAGAGATTTTGTCGAGAGAATCTGGGGCTCCTGAATGGTACTACTGCTCCTTTCCCTTCAACTCTACTGCCTCCCTCTTTAAAAAAAAAAAAAAAAGGCCAGGTGCAGTGGCTCACGCCTGTAATCTCAACACTTTGGTAGGCCAAGGTGGGTGGATCACCTGAGGTCAGGAGTTTGAGACCAACCTGACCAAAATGCTGAAACCCCGTCTCTACTAAAAATACAAAAAATTAGCCGGGCGTGGTGGCAGGTGCCTGTAATCCCAGCTATTCAGGAGGCTGAGGCAGGAGAATCCCTTGAACCCAAGGGGCAGACATTGCAGTGAGCAGAGGTCGTGCCATTGCACTCCAGCCTGGGCAACAAGAGCGAAACTCCATCTCAAACAAAACAAAACAAAACAACAACAATAACAAAATACCACCACCCGGCTGGGCATGGTGGCTCATGCCTATAATCCAGGCACTTTGGGAGGCCGAGGTGGGCGGATCACGAGGTCAGGAGATCGAGACCATCCTGGCTAACAGGGTGAAACCCCGTCTCTACTGAAAATACAAAAAAGTTAGCCAAGCGTGCTGGCAGGCGCCTATAGTCCCAGCTACTCAGGAGGCTGAGGCAGGAGAATGGCGTGAACCCGGGAGGCAGAGCTTGCAGTGAGCCGAGATCATGCCACTACACTCCTGCCTGGATGACAGAGCAAGACTCTGTCCCAAAAAAACAAAAACAAAAACAAAAAACAAATACCACCACCAACCACCATAATTAGCTGAATTTTAGTTTTCTAATCTGCAATTAAGATATTCATATTTGTCTTTACTCATATAATTACTGTGAGAATAGAATTAGATAATGTAAGTCAAATCATGAAATGACATGCTATAACTGAATCCTACTAAGTACCATGGACTTTACATGCATTGTGTCATGTAATTCACCCAGTACAGAGTGGTGGAAAAAACTGCTGGTTGGCCCCAGTGTCTGCTCTTCTCCTTTTCCTTAGATATAAAACCTCTGTTTTTCAGCTGGGCTAAAATAAATTTAAAAATATACTTCCCAGCCTCCCTTGCAGCTAAATGTAGCCAGATGTCTATGTTTTGGCTAATGAGATATAGGTGGAATTTTAGTGTGTCACTTCCAGCTAGTATTGTAAAAGAAAGCCAGCATGCTGCTGTTCCTCCCCTCTTCCCTGTTGGCTGACTGGAATGCTTATCATGGCTGGAACTTGAGAAGCCATATCAGATCATAATGAAGTAGAAGTGCAGAGGAAGAAAACAGAAGGAAATAATCTGTTCCTTGAAAGTTTTCTGAGTCATTTAGAGGAAGTTGGAGATATTCCTTTACCCTTTGTGAACCGGAAGTATCTGAGACAGGTCTCAGTCAATTAGAAAGTTTATTTTGCCAAGGTTAAGGATGCATGCCCGTGACACAGCCTCAGGAGGTCCTAACAACATGTCCCCAAGGTGGTCAGGGCACAGCTTGCTTTTATACATTTTAGGGCGACATGAGACATCAATCAGTACATGCAAGATGTACATTGGTTTGGTTGGGAAAACTGAGACAGCTTGAAGTGGGGAGGCAGCTTCCAGGTCATAGGTAGATAAGAGACAGATGGTTGCATTCTTCTGAGTTTCTGATTAACCTTCCAAAAGGAAGCAATCAGATATGCATTTATCTTAGTGAGCAGAAGGATGACTTTGAGTTCTGTCTGTCCTTTGTCCGCAAGGAATTTCCCTGTGGACAAATTGTGAGTGAGGTATGTAGCTTTTTTATCTTAGTAGCTATCTTCTTTTAGGAATAGAATGGGAGGCAGGTTTGCCCTAAGCAGTTCCAAGCTTGATTTTTCCCTTTGGCTTAGTGATTTGGGGATCCCACGATTTATTTTCCTTTCATACCTTAAGTATTTCAGCATGTATTTCTGACCTTAAAGGCATTATCTTAATAACCCCAGAACACTGATCAAAATCAGGAACTATAACATTGGTACATTACTATTAACTAATTCATAATACATATTCAAATTGTATTAATTGTCCCAGTATGGGCTGAGCATCCTTAACATGAAATTTCAAATGCTCCCAAACCCAAAACTTTTTGAGTACTGACATGAAGCTGCAAGTGGAAATTTCCACAAATAAACATTAACACAGACGTGGTTTCATGCACAAAATTATTATTATTTTATTATTATTTTTTGAGACGAAGTTTTACTGTACTGCCCAGGCTGGAGCGCAGTGGCACCATCTTGGCTCACTGCAACCTCCATCTCCCAGGTTCAAGCGACTCTCCTGTCTCAGCCCTCTAAGCAGCTGGGATTACAGGCACACACCACCATGCCTGGCTAATTTTTGTATTTTTAGTACAGATGGGGTTTCACCATGTTGGCCAGGCTGGTCTTGAACTCCTGACCTCAGGTGATCTGCCCGCCTTGGCCTCCCAAAGTGCTGGGATTACAGGTGTGAGCCACCATGCCTAGACAAAATTATTTAAAATACTGTATAAAATTATCTTCAAGCAATAAGGTATATATGAAACATAAATGAATTTCATGTTTAGGCTTGGGTCCCATCCCCAAGATATCTCATTATGTATATGCAAATATTTCAAAATCCAGAAAAAAAAAATCTGAAATACTTCTGGACCCAAGCATTTTGGATAAGAGATACTCCATCTGTTTTGTGCTTTATAGCTTCTTTTCCCATCTAGGATATAAGGTAGCATTAGGCATTGATTTTATTGACATGTCTCTCTTTTACTCTGGAAGAAATTCAACTTCTATAATTAAAAACTTGATAGCTAACTGGAATAAAGTGAATTTTCTTAAGGTAAGGATAATAAGAGAACAAACAAAATGTGTAATAAACATCATCTTAAATGGAGAAACATTAGAAGTACTCCTTTTAAAATCAGGAATAATAGGCCAGGCGCAGTGGCTCACACCTGTAATCCCAGCACTTTGGGAGGCCGAGGCGGATGGATCACCTGAGGTCAGGAGTTTGAGACCAGCCTGACCAAAGTGGTGAAACCCCGTCTCTACTAATGTAGCAGGACGAGCCACAGACAAAACCCCTCAGACACTGGGTTAAAGAAGGAAGATGTTTTATTTGGCTGGGAGCGTCAGTAGAATTGCGTCTCAAGAACCGAGCTCCCGGAAGAAAGATTTCCTGGCCATTTTAAGGGCTTACAACTCTAAGGGGTCCACGTGAAAAGGTCGTGATAGATTGAGCAAGCATGGGGTATGTGACTATGTCCACATACATTAGTGGGGGGAGTAAGTAAGGCAAGTATTTCTCCATACCGTTGTCTGTGATCTCTAGACAGCATGAGTGGTTAGGGTAGGGGGGTAATCTTTTTTTTTTTTTTTTTTAAGATGGAGTCTCGCTGTGTCACCCAGGCTGCAGTGCAGTGGCACAATCTTGGCTCACTGCAAGCTCTGCCTCCCGGGTTCATGCCATTCTCCTGCCTCAGCCCCCTGAGTAGCTGGGACTACAGGTGCCCGCCACCACGCCCAGGTAATTTTTTTGTATTTTTAGTAGAGACAGGGTTTCACTGTGTTAGCCAGGATGGTTTTAATCTCCTGACCTCTTGATCCGCCCGCCTCGGCCTCCCAAAATGTTGTGATTACAGGCATGAGCCACCACGCCCGGCCAGGGTGAGGGTTAATCTTTAACCTATAGGCCTGGCCAATGGCACTGCTCAGTCTGTTATTTTTTAGTTTTTACTTCCTCCTTTTCTTTGGAGACAGGGGACAGTAGGAGAAATGGCCTCTCTCCTCACTAAAAATACAAAAAATTAGCCAGGCGTGGTGGCACACGCCTATAATCCCAGTTACTCAGGAGGCTGAGGCAGGGGAATCATCAGAACCCAGGAGGCAGAGGTTGCAGTGAGCCAAGATTGTGCCATTGCACTCCAGCCTGGGCAACAAGAGTGAAACTGTCTCAAAAAATAAATAAATAAACAAAAAATAAAAATAAAATAAGGAATAATAATTCTTACCATCAATCTTTCTATGTAACATTATATCAAAGATTCTATCAATCAAAGTCAGCACAGTAACACCAGAAAAGCAAAATCATAAGGATTAGAAAGGAAGAAATACTCTTACTATTTGTAGATGATATGACTGCCTACATAAAAAACTAAAAGGGGGTCAGGCACAATGGCTCATGCTTGTAATCCCAACACTTTGGGAAGCCAAGGTGGGGAGATCGCTTGAGCCCAGGAATTCGAGATCAGCCTGGGCAATACGGTGAAACCTCATCTCTACTAAAAATATAAAAACTGAGGTGAGAGGATCACCTAAGCCCAGGGAGGTCGAGGCTGCAGTCAGCCGGGATCATACCATTGCACTCCAGCCTGGGCAACAGAGTGAGACCCTCTCTCAAAAAAAAAAAAAAAAAAAAAAGGAAATTTAGCAAGGGGCTGTATTTCGAATCCTGACAACAGACAAATAAAAAGCATAATTTAATTTAAAAAGACACCGTTACCAATAGTAACAAACCATACTAAAAGAGATGCAAGAGTACTCATCAAGTGTACAAATTTTGCTGAAGGAAATGAGATAAGACCCAATTAAATGAAAAAATATCCATATTCACTGAAATACATTTTTAATAAGGAAAAATAATTTTTTTATAGGGAGACTTTTTTTTGCCTTTTTCTTTCCTTTTTGTGGAGAATGGGGTCTCGCTATGTTGCCCAGGCAGGTCTCAAACTCCTGGGCTCAAGCTATCCTCCCACCTCTGCCTCTCTAAGTGCCGGGATTACAGGTGTGAGCCACTCTGCCTTATAATTTATAAGAAAGAACAAAAATTTCATATAGTCAAATACTGGTGGCAGGGTTGGGGAAAGTGATGAGGATTTCTTAGACAAGATACAGAAAGTGCTAACTATAAAATGTTGATAGATTCAATCTTATTTAAATTAAGAATTTGTTTCTTAAAAATCAGCTTAAATTGTGTGAAAAGATAAGCCACAACTAGAAAAAGATATTTGCCATACATACACTCTATGAAGGATTAGGATCAAGAACATGTGAAAAACTCATATGCCTATAAGAAACATACAATTCAATAGAGGAGCAAAATACATGAATAGATATTTCATAGATGAAGAAATATATATGGCCAGTAAATTTATAAAGAGATATGCAACCTCACTAGTAACCAAGGAAATAAAATATCAAAACCACAGAGACATGCTATTTTATGTCCATTTGATTAAAAAAAGTTATAAAATGTTAGTGACATGGATCAATAAGATCTCTTACACACTACTGATGAGATTGTAAATTGCTAACACTACTTTAGAAAACAATTTGACATTATCCTGTGAAACTGGACATTCAATATAACCTTTTTTTTTTTTAAGAGACAGGGAGGGTTTCACTATATTACCCAGGCTGACCTCCTGGGCTCAAGTGATCTGTCCACCTTAGCCTCCTGAGTAGCTGGGATTACAGGCCAGCTTCAATATAACTTTTTAATCCAGTAATTCCACTCCTAGGTATCCTTCACCTCCCACCTCTCCATCCTATCCCAGGGGAATTCTTGCATGTGTGCCTCAGGACATATGAATAAGAATCTTCATCATAGCACTGTGTTAGGCCATTCTGCGTTGCTATAAAGGAATACACAAGACTGGGGTAATTTATAAAGAAAAGATGTTTTAACTGGCTCACAGTTCTGCAGGCTGTACAGGAAGCATGGTGCTGACATCTGCTCAGCTTCTGGTGAGGCCTTGGGCTGCTTACAATCATGGCAGAAGGCAAAGGGGGAGCCAGTATATCACATAGTGAGAGTGGGAATGAGAGAGAGTGGAGTGACATATACTTTTAAACAACCAGAACTCTGGAGAACTCACTCACTATCACGAGGACAGCACCAAGCCATGAAGGATCCTCCCCCATGATCCAAATGCCTCTCACCAGGCCCCACGACCAACACTGAAGATAACATTTCAACATGAGATTAGAGGGGACAACATTCAAACTATATCAAGCACTCTTCAAAATAGCACAAAAAGTAGAACATATTCATAGCCCAAATCAAAAGAAGAATGGATATATACGTAGTAGTATATTCGATATAATGGAATATTTTACAACAATGGAAATAACTATAGCTACTATATATGATAACATGGAAGAATCATAGTAACACAATAAATGAAAAATGGAAATCTCAGAAAATTATATATAGTATGTTGTTCGAATACAAGTTTGTATAAAGTTCAAAAACAACCAAAATGAAAATAATATACTTTTAAAGTATATTAAAGTATATTTTAAAGTATGTGTGTGCACACATGTGCAAGCACACGCACATATGAATTCTTTAAAATTCTTTTAAAAATTCTTTTACAAGGCAAGGATTGTTAAATGCTAGATTCAGGATATCGATGAAAGTGGGCAGTAGACAGGATAGAGGAGCAGCATTTAGGTAGATGTAAATTACTGGTCATTTTCCATTTGTTTGAGTGCCGGATTGAGTGCTGGGTTCATGGATATTCATTATGTTATTAATAAATAATAAATGTTGAAGGGCCCATACATGGACCATTGATGATTGTATACCATGAATTAAGGATTACTATTAATCCAGTTCTATGTGCCCAAGTTCAAAGAGAAAATATATTAATAATAGCAATCATTTATATAGTGCTTACCATGTGCCAGGCACTGTTCTAAGCTCTTTATATGGTTTAACCCATTTAATCTTCCCAGTGAGGAGAAAACCAAGGCCCAGAGAGGTTACCAGTAACTCGTCTGAGGCCCATAGCAGAGCTGGGATTTAATCCAGGCTGGCAGGCTCCAGAGTGTGTACTCTTAATCATTACCCTATAAGGTGTCTAAATAAATAAAAGAGATAATTATATTAGGACTTAGTCATGAAGAAGTTATAGCAGAGTGCTTTCTATAAAAATATTAAGGGAGAAACCACATGGACAGCTCTGTAAGGATGCTAAAAGCCCCTGAATTGTATTACTTTGGATGGGTAAACTTTATGGTATATAAATTATATCTTAATAAAGCTGTTAAAAAAAAAAACCTCACAGACCACAAATAGTGATTTTGTAACACAAACTGGTCCTGAATGATTGTTTGCTACTTTTGGGATTTAATATTTGCCTAAGGGTAAAAAGATACACTTTTTCTGCAGACCAAACAAAATAAACCTCACTGTCAAGACACTACTCACTTTATGGAGGAAGATGAAATAGAAAATTTTAATCTGCTATTATCGGTGGGAAAAAAATTTTCAATTCCCAGCTTTAGCCTCTTTTTTGCATCTGCCAGGAAATTGGATGGCTCTCAACTCCCAAGATAAATTTCATATTGCAGTTGTAATTGTGTGTATATTGAGATATACAAACAATAAAACCTAGGAAAGATGAGGGTGGAAAGAAGACATTTGACTGAAAACATACACATAAGTTTAAGATGCCAGTATGTTTTCAATCTTTATTATGCTTAATTTATATACCATAAAGTTTATGCATTTAAAGTATACAATTCTAAAATTAGCTGGGTGTGGTTGTGCATACCTGTATCCCAGCTACTTCAGAGGGTGAGGCAGGAGAATCCCTTCAGCCCGGGAGGTGGAGTCTTCAGTGAGCCAAGATTGCACCACTGCACTCCAGCCTAGGCAACTGAGCAACACTCCGTCAAATTAATTAATTAATTAATTCAATAAAGTATACAATTCAGTAGTTTTTTAGTATCCTTACAGAGCTGCTGTGATGCTCAGGGAATCTGCTGGTAACTTAACTCTGTTTTCTTTTTTTTTTTTTTTTTGAGACGGAGTCTTGATCTGTCGTCCAGGCTGGAGTGCTATGGTGCCATTTCAGCTCACTGCAACCTCTGTTTCCTGGGTTCAAGCGATTTTCCTGCCTTAGCCTCCCGAGTAGCTGGGATCACAGGCGTCTACTACCACGCCTGGCTAATCTTTGAATTTTTAGTAGAGACACGGGGTGGGGTTTCACCATATTGGCCATGCTGATCTCCAACTCCTGACCTCAAGTGATACACCTGTCTTAGTTTTCCAAAGTGCTGGGATTACAGGCGTCCTAAGCCACTTTGTCCAGCCCTGTTTTCATGACCACCGAAGATCCTCCTCACCTAGATCAGCTCTCCTCCCAAATCTGGCCACTGATCACAAAGAGATCAAATGAAAGCTCGGGTTGCACCTTAACAATTCCATCATCAACAGCAAAAGAAGGGTTCAAAGTCCTGGCCAACTAAACCATGGGTCACTTTTATCCACTTTTACATATGTGCCCTCTCTAAAGCACGTATGTAAACAGAGGATAAAATCTAACTTGGTCGGGTACTGTGGCTCACATCTGTAATTCCAGCACTTTGGGGAGGCTGAGATAGGAGGATCACTTGAGGCCAGGAGTTTGAGACACGCCTGGGCAACATGGCTAGACCGCATTGCTACAAAAAATTTAAAAATTAGCTGTGTGGTGGTGTGTGCCTGTGGTCCTACCTACATGGGAGGCTGAATCGGGAAGATTGCTTGAGCCCAGGAATTTGAGGTTGCAGTGAGTTATGATTGCACCATTACACTCCAGCCTGGGTGACACAGCAAGTCCCTGTCTCTAAGACTAAAACTAAAACTAAAACTAAAACAAAAGAACATAAAAGAAAAGAAAAACTCACTAAGCAGCTTTATGCTTTAAAGCAGGAGTTCCCAGACCCCAGGCTGTGGACCAGTAATGGTCAGTTGCCTGTTAGGACGTGGCTGCACAGCAGGTGAGGGGCAGGGGAGGGAGCATTACTGCCTGAGCTCCACCACCTGACAGATCAGCAGAGGCATTAGATTCTCAGAGAAGGGCTAACCCTACTGTGAATGGAGTATGTGATGGATGTGGGTTGTGTGTTCCTTATGAGAATCTAATGCCCGATGATCTGAGGTGGAACAGTTCCATGAAACTGGTCCCTGGTGCCAAAAAGATTGGGGACCACTGCTTTAAAGAACACAAAGGATTTTCAGGTAGTATCTGCTGGGAGCCAGGGAATGGGGTAATTTTGGGGGCAAGAACACAAAAGAAATGAAAACAAATCATTTAACTACAGCATGGATCCAACTTATGTCATTATTCAGTTGTTGTGGAAACACACACACATGTACACACATACACATCACAGGCAATATTTTGGCTGTTACTGTAATGGAATCTAGGCCTTTTCCATTTAAGCATAACGCTTACTAGTCCTCTTGGCTCCAGGCAGATTTCCAGTCCCCCTCGGCAAGCCTTTGTACTATAGCCAGCTGCAGGCAGTAGCTTCCATCAAGCTCCCTGATATTTGAAGTGGCAAGCCACTAAGCTTGGCATGCCTCTGGTGCATGTTCACGCAGACTGGGTGTCTGCTTGTCTCCCTGAATTATTTCTCTCAAATCTTGTGCTCCCTCAACCCCTATCATGAGGTCTGGAAAACTACTGATTTGGTCATTATCTTTTTCTTTGATCAGTGAGTCACCTTAGCAGGTCAATTAAGGTTAAAAAGTCACTCTGGTGCCTGGTTTATTATCTCGATTGGCTGTTATATTGAGTAATCAGATAATGGCTTAACTTCAATTTCCATTTGTGGTCTATTAATATAACCTTGAAACATTTAAACCCAGGTAAAACTTTTTCTTTTATTTCATGCTTTTACAAATAATATGTTCATGTATTTTGTATCCTCCAGCATCCAGATTTTTATCTTTCAATACCATTTCCCACTAAAAGGAACCAGAGCTCTCTGGAGAAATGGCTGACTCCACAACTGGGGCAGGAAAATTATATCAGGTAAGTTTGTTAGAAAACAATGGAGAAAGGAAGAGTGGGAAGAGTGATGCAGATGAAACAAGATTCATATGATTTGATAATTGTTGAAATAGGGTGTTGGGTACACATGGGAGTTCTTTATAGTATTCTTTTATATATTTTAAACTTTTTCCATAAAAACAGTTTAAGGAAAGTTAAAAATGTTATTTTTTAAACTGAAGGAGTAATAGCGCGCCCTTTGTAGAAACAAAAGATTTCTACAAAGAAAAGTGAAGTCTCCCTCCTACTCCAGACCCTCACACCCCTCCTCAGGGCAATCCTAGGAACAATTTCCCATGTAGTTGTCAAGAAAGTTTCCACGAAAATATTTTTAAATGTACGTACTCATAAAATACAAATATTTTTAAAACCACAAATGGTAGTGTATTATACACGTTATTTTATGCCTTCTGAAGTTTTATTTCCTATTTTAATACAATGAATATGTCTACACATTACAATATTGTGGATTTTTATGCTTTACAATTGAGCTTCTTCCTTCAAGTTTCTTTGATTTATTCAAGAGATAAAAGGCCTACAGCTTCACATTCCTCAGGATTATTTACAAAAAGAAGGATGGCTCAGCCAAGGCTAAATTTAGGTTATAGTTCCTTAACTAATATTAACAGTTTTCAAGTTTAGGTTTCAGCTTTTGGGACATTACTGTTACCCTGAAAAATGTCATGTTTAAAAACACCTCACACCCTCTACTATAGATTGGGAAATAGGCTTGAGGACGGGATCAATATAACCTCCGCCCCGGCGCATACCCGGGAGAGTTGCAGACGGTCTAAAGGATGTGGTGACCTCAGCGCTGCGTCCCTGCAGCAACCGGCGATGCTGGGGCACAGGCCATAACCCCCTAAGCTCGGCATCGCCTGCACCTCTCACAGGTGCTCTGTCCGCCACAGTAACGCTCTATGGAAATTAAAGTTGTAAGGCGAACGACTGAAGGAGCCAAACGAGGTGGATCCGGAGCGGCCACAAGGTGCTTGTGCTGCTGGCTTTTAACACACAGTAAGACGAGTGCCAAGGGATACAAAAAGCCACAGGGGGAATAAAAAACGACATATCTGCATGGAGCCTAAATTTAGCTTGATGATTTTCAGGGAAAAAGCATTACATATTAAAAACAAACATTGCTATTTTACGGGAATACCGGATTTAAAAATCCACACAACATAAAATAGGCAGCCCAAAGACACGTCCCGCGGTGTCCTGACAGTTCCGGCTCCGCCCGCGGGCCACGAGGCGGGGAACGACGGTCACTCCCCTCGGTTGTCCAGAGTACTTGGGCGGCAACGGGGAGCGCCCGGGAGAGACAGGCTTCTGGACGAGGGCTGCGTCTTAGCCGCTTTGCTTAGCTCTCAAGGTCCCGCGTGTTACGTGTTAGCACCGCCCCGGGGCGTCAGCGTGACCCGGAGCTGCAGGAACCGTGAACTCCCTGCCCCGCGGGCCCGGGTGACCGCGGGCATCGCTCTCCCGCGCGCAGGGGGCGGGGCTTCCCCCGGCTGTGCACTCAGCTACCACAGCGACATAAGATGGTGTCCGCTAGGCGTCCCAGGACGGCTTCCTGAGGGACTGGAGGGCCCCGACAGCCGGAGAGTCTGCCCCGCCCCTTGATCGGCACAGGTAGGACGGCGGGGAGCTCAGAAGTTTCGTACTCCAAGGGCCGAAGCACAGCCAAATACCCCACGGAACTTAACAAATGTTTGTGGGGAGAACGCCAAAAACGCGGGGAGGCGTAGCTGGCGCACAGTCACCCTCTCGCGACATCTAAGTGACGTCGCATAGCAAGCACGTGTTCTAGTCTTTCACCTTCAGCCAGCCTCCTCCGTTATACGGGCCTACCCCCTTTAAGCGAGTGATGGACACTTATTTCAGCCTATCAACTTCCTTGCAGACATCCAATCAGATTTAAACTTCTTTTAGCCGCCGGAGGAGTTGGAAAAAGGGGGTCGAAAGAGGGAGCTCACCGTCTCTCGCGATATCGTTGTGAGCCTGCCTCTCGAAAAAACGCCGAAACTTGGCCCCACCTCCCAAATAGTGGTTTAAAGGACGGGTTTATAAGCCAATGAAAGGGATGAGGAGGAGGGGTTGCTGCTTTCACTGAGCAAGAAGTACCGTTACAGGGCAGACTTTTTGTCCAATCAACACAGCTACACTTTGGGTCACGTGACCGCAGAGTGCGAGGGGCGGAGCTACAGCCTGGCGCGAGGAACCGTTAAGATCGACAACAAATGTAACCAATGAGGTACTCTGACTAGGGGGTTGGGAACCCAATAACAGTGGTTGGGCGGGCGCCTTCCTGGAGCGCGGGGAGATGTAAAGATAGACAAATAATTTTCCCAATGAGACTGTAGAAGAGAGAGCTAATTGGCCAATGAGGAATGCGGGGCGGGATCCTGTGCCGCGGCGGAGTCCAAGATGGCGGCGTGCGGTTCCGCTGTGTGAAACGAGCGCGGGGCGGCGGGTTGATCAGCTCCGCGGAGACGACCTCCGACGACCCGCAACAATGAAGGGAAAAGAGCGCTCGCCAGTCAAGGCCAAACGCTCCCGTGGTGGTGAGGACTCGACTTCCCGCGGAGAGCGGAGCAAGAAGTTAGGGGGCTCTGGTGGCAGCAATGGGAGCAGCAGCGGAAAGACCGATAGCGGCGGCGGGTCGCGGCGGAGTCTCCACCTGGACAAGTCCAGCAGTCGAGGTGGCAGCCGCGAGTATGACACCGGTGGGGGCAGCTCCAGTAGCCGCTTGCATAGTTATAGCTCCCCGAGCACCAAAAATTCTTCGGGCGGGGGCGAGTCGCGCAGCAGCTCCCGGGGTGGAGGCGGGGAGTCACGTTCCTCTGGGGCCGCCTCCTCAGCTCCCGGCGGCGGGGACGGCGCGGAATACAAGACTCTGAAGATAAGCGAGTTGGGGTCCCAGCTTAGTGACGAAGCGGTGGAGGACGGCCTGTTTCATGAGTTCAAACGTTTCGGTGATGTAAGTGTCAAAATCAGTCATCTGTCGGGTTCTGGCAGCGGGGATGAGCGGGTAGCCTTTGTGAACTTCCGGCGGCCAGAGGACGCGCGGGCGGCCAAGCATGCCAGAGGCCGCCTGGTGCTCTATGACCGGCCTCTGAAGATAGAAGCTGTGTATGTGAGCCGGCGCCGCAGCCGCTCCCCTTTAGACAAAGATACTTATCCTCCATCAGCCAGCGTGGTCGGGGCCTCTGTAGGTGGTCACCGGCACCCCCCTGGAGGTGGTGGAGGCCAGAGATCACTTTCCCCTGGTGGCGCTGCTTTGGGATACAGAGACTACCGGCTGCAGCAGTTGGCCCTTGGCCGCCTGCCCCCTCCACCTCCGCCACCATTGCCTCGAGAGCTGGAGAGAGAAAGAGACTACCCGTTCTATGAGAGAGTGCGCCCTGCATACAGTCTTGAGCCAAGGGTTGGAGCTGGAGCAGGTGCTGCTCCTTTCAGAGAAGTGGATGAGATTTCACCTGAGGATGATCAGCGAGCTAACCGGACGCTTTTCTTGGGCAACCTAGACATCACTGTAACGGAGAGTGATCTAAGAAGGGCGTTTGATCGCTTTGGAGTCATCACAGAAGTAGATATCAAGAGGCCTTCTCGCGGCCAGACTAGTACTTACGGCTTTCTCAAATTTGAGAACTTAGATATGTCTCACCGGGCCAAATTAGCAATGTCCGGCAAAATTATAATTCGGAATCCTATCAAAATTGGTTATGGTAAAGCTACACCCACCACCCGCCTCTGGGTGGGAGGCCTGGGACCTTGGGTTCCTCTTGCTGCCCTGGCACGAGAATTTGATCGATTTGGCACCATACGCACCATAGACTACCGAAAAGGTGATAGTTGGGCGTATATCCAGTATGAAAGCCTGGATGCAGCGCATGCTGCCTGGACCCATATGCGGGGCTTCCCACTTGGTGGCCCAGATCGACGCCTTAGAGTAGACTTTGCCGACACCGAACATCGTTATCAGCAGCAGTATCTGCAGCCTCTGCCCTTGACTCATTATGAGCTGGTGACAGATGCTTTTGGACATCGGGCACCTGACCCTTTGAGGGGTGCTCGGGATAGGACACCACCCTTACTATACAGAGATCGTGATAGGGACCTTTATCCTGACTCTGATTGGGTGCCACCCCCACCCCCAGTCCGAGAACGTAGCACTCGGACTGCAGCTACTTCTGTGCCTGCTTACGAGCCACTGGATAGCCTTGATCGCAGGCGGGATGGTTGGTCCTTGGACCGGGACAGAGGTGATCGAGATCTGCCCAGCAGCAGAGACCAGCCTAGGAAGCGAAGGCTGCCTGAGGAGAGTGGAGGACGTCATCTGGATAGGTCTCCTGAGAGTGACCGCCCACGAAAACGTCACTGCGCTCCTTCTCCTGACCGCAGTCCAGAATTGAGCAGTAGCCGGGATCGTTACAACAGCGACAATGATCGATCTTCCCGTCTTCTCTTGGAAAGGCCCTCTCCAATCAGAGACAGACGAGGTAGTTTGGAGAAGAGTCAGGGTGACAAGCGAGACCGTAAAAACTCTGCATCAGCTGAACGAGATAGGAAGCACCGGACAACTGCTCCCACTGAGGGAAAAAGCCCTCTGAAAAAAGAAGACCGCTCTGATGGGAGTGCACCTAGCACCAGCACTGCTTCCTGCAAGCTGAAGTCCCCGTCTCAGAAACAGGATGGGGGGACAGCCTCTGCGGCAGCAGCCTCTCCCAAACTCTGTTTGGCCTGGCAGGGCATGCTTCTACTGAAGAACAGCAACTTTCCTTCCAACATGCATCTGTTGCAGGGTGACCTCCAAGTGGCTAGTAGTCTTCTTGTGGAGGGTTCAACTGGAGGCAAAGTGGCCCAGCTCAAGATCACTCAGCGGCTCCGTTTGGACCAGCCCAAGTTGGATGAAGTAACTCGACGCATCAAAGTAGCAGGGCCCAATGGTTATGCCATTCTTCTGGCTGTGCCTGGAAGTTCTGACAGCCGGTCCTCCTCTTCCTCAGCTGCATCAGACACTGCCACTTCTACTCAGAGGCCACTTAGGAACCTTGTGTCCTATTTAAAGCAAAAGCAGGCAGCCGGGGTGATCAGCCTCCCTGTGGGGGGCAACAAAGACAAGGAAAACACCGGGGTCCTTCATGCCTTCCCACCTTGTGAGTTCTCCCAGCAGTTCCTGGATTCCCCTGCAAAGGCACTGGCCAAATCTGAAGAAGATTACCTGGTCATGATCATTGTCCGTGGTGCGTCCTAAAGTCCATGTGTAACTTGTATTTACTACTTTGACATGGTTCCTGTTTTGTGATGTGTAATGGGATACAGCATCAGATGCAATTTTCTTTTTAGTTGTTAGTTGTAGCATTTTCTTTTTTATATTTTTATAAACGTCTTTAAAATAGAAATCAGGACAGTTTAGCTATTTTTTTGTTTGTTTAGCTATTATTTTAAGTGAAAGGGATGCCCTAAAGGTAGCAGGCAGACAGATTTGCTTTAATTAGGAGTTCCTACCCTTATGAGTAATTTTTTTCCTCTATTCAGTTTTTTTTTTTTTTAATCTTGAACCTAAAAAATCCTCTGAGTTACAAAACCAAAATTTTGAAAAGTCAGAATTTGGAGAAAGGAGTCCACTGACCATATAAAGAGAGTAATAGCCACCTAAAAATGACTCGATCGGTGTGTAGGTAAATAATTCTTTTACCAGAAATGTGTGTGACTGAAATTTGATCAGGGATCTCAAAGATATGCTGGTAAATTGTTTAGCAATGTAATTATTTTAATCAGGTATTTGAGTATTTCTTAAGATACAGCTTATTCCCAGAGAATTTGCTTTAACATGCATTTTTAAAATCATTTGTTCTAGAGTTCTGTATCCCGTGTATGCACTTTTGGTTTGTAGCAGTAACTGTTCAGTAAAAATTAAGGACTCTGTTACAAACCGTATATGTCTTACGCTTACACTAGTGTGCAAGAAGTGAGTAGGTGCTTTTAAAATCAGAATTCTTTGGTCAGTTATTGGTGTGTGGTGATGTTTTTACTGACTTTTTCAGAGAGGTGTAGCAGGTACAGTTCTAATTGTGCATATTTCAAAACTGTTCTTCATCAAAGATGAGTTTTTGATTTTGTATCCATTCAAATTTCTGGTTTCAATAATAGAAAGAAGAGTTGTCTGCAGGCTCATAGTCATCTTTTATTTCAGTGGGCATTTAAATCAGCCATATTTGGATTGCAGACTTTCTTAAAAAGTCTTCATAAAATGCCTTTGACGTGCTCTCTTAAAATTTTGCTTGTCTTTTTATTTTCGTATTTAAACAGTAGTGACATTACATTATTGGAAATGTTTTGAACATCTTGGAAATTTTATGTTTAGTATTCTCACTGCTGTCCAGCTACAGAATTGAAATGTCAGTGTAGGAAAATCTTTTTTTATTTTTTATTTTCCCAGACACCTGGAATTAATACAGGATCATTTAACTTACCCTCACAGTTTTTTTTTTCAGAGGTGATAATGATACCAACCTCTGGTTCTCAACAAGGACTTTTGCTGCTTAACAGTAATGGATTTTTTTTTTTTTTTTTAAATCTATCCCCTCTGTCCCACCCCTAATTTGTCAGGTCATTAGTAAGTATATTTTTCTCTCTTGATTTAAATGCTGAAGACTTCAGCTAAGGCCCTTGATATTTAATTATGATTAGAGACTTTTGGACCTTCTGGATCATGGTCATGTTTCTGTTCTGTGAAAGTGACTTAACTTGAAGCCTGGCAGAACCCAACTGTTTTCTTTCTGTTATCAAAGCTGGAAGTTTTGAAATAGCACCAATAATAACCCAGGGAAATGTCATGTAATTTTTATTTTCCATTATGACAGGTGTCTACTGCATGTCAGCACGAAAGTGTCATCACTGCTGTGTCATCCCTCTTGGTTTTCACTATGCATTTATAATTTTTTTAAGTTTGCAGGTTTTGTGGGGGTTTTTTTGTTTGTTTCTTTTTAAACTGGAAAAACTAGCCATTTTGAGAGAAGGAGGGTTCTAGGCTGTGAGCATGAAGGTCCTTGTACCTATTAGGAAAATACTATGCTTCTTGCTTTCAAAAAGCAGTGCTTGGTTTGGAGTAGACACCTGTTCAGAAACTAATGCAAGTGTGAAGTCTGTGCATACATGGGCTCATAGTATAATTTGTGGCCAGCTACATTTTTCCAGTTTAAATAATCTGACTAACCATTAACTTTTGAGTATCTTTTGTTGAGATAGTTGGACAATGCTCTTTTGGAGAGTGAAGTCCATGACATCTAATTTTACTATCATCCAAAATGTGTGTTTTATTTCTTTTCTTTTTCTTTCTTTCTTTTGAAGTCCATGACATCTAATTTTACTATCATCCAAAATGTGTGTTTTATTTCTTTTCTTTTCTCTTTCTTTCTTTCTTTCTTTTTTTTTTGTTAGTGTGACAGCTTACAGAAGAGTACTATGGTTTTGCTCCATGTTTGTTTGAATCTTTACTTGACATTGCTACTTTTGTTAGGTCTGGGCAATTTGTGCTTCAGTGTTTTTGAAACAATGGCTTGATACCATTTCTAAATGTATGTATCATAAAAAACTAATTATGTTTAGTTGGTCATTACCTATAGAGTGCCATAGTCCACATGAACCGCTTATTTGTACTGCCCATTCTTTTGTGCGGGTTCATAATATCCATAAAGTATCTAGTTAAACCTTAAGAATTCGAATGAAAACAAAAGTCTAAAACCGGTTCTACTTCTCATTAGCCAGGATTTAATAATCCCAACGTTGGATGTTCTTTGTAACAACCAATTTTTTTCTATCTTTTTTCTTTAATTATTTTAATGTAGTTGATTTTTCTGGAACTCAGTTAAAATGAATGGAAAGAAAACTTCAGGATATCATTTAATGACTATTAAGTATTATTGGTATAAACGTGAAGATAAGACTTTTAGATCACAGCTTCCAATTTTATGGGAAATTAAGCAATCAATACCTAGCCAGTAGTTCTGCTTAACTTATTGGTTAAGTATTTTGTTGGGATTCCTGTAAATAATTTTTCACACAAAGTTTTAAATTCCTGGTGTACTTTGACTCTCAACTGAGAGTGGATAGAGTTTTTCTTTTGAGGATTACATCTTAAAATGTCCATCCCCTGACTGGTTATAAGCATTTGTCACCTTTTGAAGGTAAAATATACTCTGGCCCTTCTTGACTCACTTACAGGTCATTTTAGGTCCAGTAATAAGAGTCAGGTGTTTGGTTATTGCTTTCAGAGTCAGACATTGTTTAGGTTTATTTAAAAACTATTAGCAGGTTTTCACTGACAATGCTTTTTTAAAAATAAAAAATGTAAATCCACTTTTTAAAGACAGATTTTTCATTATGCATATACAGCTTAAACTATAGTTTGGGTCCATATAGGAACCATTCACCAAAAACTCTGGTAACAGAATTAGGAAATCCTCTTGAGAAGAGGGCCTTAATGACCTTTTATGTGAAAAAAAATTTTGGAGAGAATTTCTGGACATTTTTTTTCTGTCTCTGCCACAGTGTTTGGTTTTGAGATAGGAGTTAGGTATGAGAACAAGAAGAGAGAAAACATGGCGCTGACCTTGTTATGGTGGTTATAGTGGTGTCCCTAAAGGGAGAAAATGATTTCAGGTAACCACAGTGAAATGTTAAGCTTAATGAAGAGTTTTATATGTATGGTTTAAAACAGTTGAAAAGTGAGAGTCCTGAAGTGTTCTTTGGCTGTTTAACAATTATTTGTATGAGTGTTTTCTTAAAATAATGGCTGTTGTCTTTGGTAACATAGATGAGGGTGGATTTTTAAATGGCTTTGTATCGACCCCTTTCTACAATAATGGAGTAGTCTGTGTTGCTCCATATAAATTACAGAATGAAAATAGATGGGGCAAAAGTTTGACTAAACTTCACCTTTTTATAGTTTCACTTTTTAAGTTATATTTAGAATATATTGATAGATTATAAATTGATTGTGAAACTTTTTTCTGAATTTTTTCGACATGTTTTACTCAGTTACATGAGTATAAAGGATATGTTCAGTCCTGTTATCTTCAATTGCAGTCTTTAAAAAAACCCACCCTATTGTTCTACTTGTTATATGTCTATTCATACAGTAAATTCATTTCAAGGTTTATGCCAGTGGGTATTATTGGTGCTTTTTGAAGTTGAGATGAACCATCCAGGAAGGTCTTGTTAATGTTATGTTCATCTATAATGGCATAGGGGAAATATATATATTTTTAATATTGTAAACATTTGTACTGAATAACCTTTTTTTCCCCCCCTCCGCAAGCAAAACTGGTTGAACAGCGGATGAAGATATGGAATTCAAAGCTCTAATGGACCTTTTTGAAGAGAAGTTGTGGCTTATGTGGAGTTTACATGGGCCTCTGATGGAAGAAAGCTAATCTGTTTAGTATTTGTGCATTTTACTAAAATGGCAGCTTAAAGTTGTGTATCTGCTATTGTGATGCCAATGCCGGTGTTTTAAGTGGAAAAAAAATGACCTCTTTGCTTTGTGCTGTGTACACAAGATTTCTGGAAAAGTAAAGAAAAACCCTTTTTATGGCTCACACAGCTTAAGAGTAGCTGTCTCTCAAACGTGCGCTCACAGTTGAGCTGCTTTTGTTTTATTCTAAATAAATTGTTTCTTTTGAGGAAAATGTTTTTCTGCCTGGAAGTGAATTGACGGCAAACCTTTGACCCCTTTGTTTGCAGCCGAGGGGGTACTTGCTGCTGCTCAGATCTTGTATGTCTTGAGCAAGAAGCAGGGAGACCATCAATTTCATTTTGACTATCACGGTGTGTCAATTCTGAAGGATCACTAGTGTTACTGTTGACCCCCTTTGTTTGCAGTGAAGGGGATCATTTGCTTCTCGGTTCTCAACGTGATGAGGAAATGGTGCTGTTTGCTGGCACGCAAGAAGCCGGGGCAGGCACCCTAAGCCTCACCACAGTGCCTGAGTCGGGGGCTTTTGCTGGTTTGAAGAGCTGGAGTTGCTGAAATTTAAGTTTTGATTTATTTTGTTCACCCATCACGTTTGGCCTTAGTTTCATTTTTAATTTGAAGAAAAGTTTGAAATTGCTTTATCTTGCACTTAACATTTGCACCAAATTGCCAAAAGAAGGAGAAATGCTCCGTTTGCTTTTTAAATGTTAATGATGATGTTAATAAAGCCTTTCCTGACACATTTGAGGAGCTCCTCCGTCTCCAGGGGCTTCTTACCAGAGTTATACAGTGATGGGTTTAGTTCTGAATGGATGAAGAGTTCCTGAGAGCTAGCGTTTGTAATTAGAACCGTTACTTGGTATCTGTGCCTTATTTGACCTTTGGTTCCACATGCCTTGGATGTGCATGCACCGTGACGGTTTCATAGGTACGAACGCACACTCAGGCCCAGTCACTTCGGTTGGTAGTACAGATTGTGAGGAAAAAGATGGAGGCATCCTTAAGGAGGAAAAATGTTTGCCTTTAGTTCCTGCATTATCCTGTACAGGGGCTCCTGAGTTTTGGAAGCCTGTTCCCAGTACAGGAGAACAACTCCCCTGTTTGCAGCAGCAGACTTCGGTGCACAGTGACAACGCTGGAGTTCAAGAGGAAGCCAGCAATGCTGCACCATTGGCTTCAGACACCATTGTTGTTGTTTGCCAGTTTTAAACTTAACTAGTTGCAGACGAAGACCACCTTGAAATGCAGGCTTGTTGGGCTTGTTTTGAATTTTAACCTCGGATGGAAGAGCCCTAGTGCTGTCTGTCTCCATGCGGGATGATGATTGCTAGGCAACAGGTGATTATCAACAAAGGATGCCACGGTTATACTCTGCAAGGTGGTGTTCCAGTGGCAAACAGCTGTATAAACTCTTGTAAACAGGTAAGAGGGTTTTTAGAGGTGAAAATGCATTATAATTAATAGGGTGAGGGCTTTTAATATTTTGGGTCTGTTTCTCTAGATGGAAGCCTTAAGGCACTCTGCTGCCATTACTAACTTCCTTCACCGAAGTGTCGTATGTCAGGTCAGAACTTCTGTTTTACTCGATATTTTTCTTTTTAAGTTTATTTTTAACATTAAAAAAATACTTTTAATGTGGCAGCCAAAGTTTTAAAATCTTGGTTATGGATTTGGAACCTATAGTCTTGATGTCCTTTAAAATTTGACATTTGCTGTTAACCTTGGCCTTTACCCTTAGTCATGATTTAATGATGCAGGAGGACTTACTGCTGTAAAAACATTGCTTTTTATAAATACTGATTTCTAAACTTCAGAGTTAAGACATTACAGTGTATAACAGCAACAAAAGAAAGTACGCCATCAGATTGTGAATGATACATACTTTAACCAGGATTTTTTTTTCTTCCTTTTTGTCCCACAGAGAGATTATAAAATTAGGCAACCTTAACTTTAGGGAAATTAACAAGCAGTGTTGAGAAGTCTGACTTTTGTCTGCCCTTAACATTTTCAGTATCTATTTAGTTTTACCAGCCTTCTGAGCCCTTTTCCCCTACATTAATCAAGTTTGAAGCTTTGGCAACTTATCACAAGCACAACTTTGTTAGTATGTAATACAACTTAGGTTTCCTTGCTTTATTTCAAATGAGATCAAAATTTTTGAGTAGAATTGTTATTTTTTCATCTCTTCTAGAAGACATACAGTATCTAGTAACTACAGTAGCTGATCTATACTAGTTACTTTTTCCACAAGATTGAGCTCCTTGGATTGTTTTGCTAGGCAGCTTATGTACCCATACTTTGATAGAGTAAAAGGGAAAAAACGAAGTACAGTGGAATTTTTCAGGTTCTCAGTGTGTCATAAGAATTTTTAAAACAGCTGGTTATGAGATGATGGCTGCCATCTGAGGCTTTTCTAAATGGTCTCTCCCCTGCATTTCTTTAAACATTTTATACTTGTTGTAAATGTCAGTTTTCAGTGTGTTTTCTTTTTCTTGCTAGTTCACACCATGAGGCCGCTGAGTGGTTTTTTCCAGTTAGTAAGCAAATATTTTAAATCACTGTGGAGATTTAGAAAGATTATGTTACACTTTCTACATATTTCTGTATGTCTGGTATCTTTTTGAAGTTTCAGGCTTCATCTCTCTAGTAAGAACAAGAAAAAAGTTGCAGACAGGGTATTTGTTTATTTGTATATAAAACCATGTCATGCAAAATGGGAAGGTACACAGCATGACAATTTTTTGAAATTACTCATGAAATCATTTTATTTATTCCCAGCTGCACTGTGGAAAAAAGTTAACTGGATTGAGTGTTAGATTCAGTGTTCTGGTTTAATAAATTGGAAACTTCCCTTTTGAAGTATTTGTGTGGTTTCCCAGTGTCCTTCATATGATCTAAATTTAGGGTTCTTTAAAGGAACTACTTCCAGGAACACCTCCAAATTGACTTGGGCTCAATTTGAAAAGCTTTGTTGTTAGTACTAAAATTAAAAATGAGGATTACCCTGATTTCAGTAAAACAACCTAAATTTTATAAATTGTCACTTCCATAGCTTAAGTGGTATAATTGTTTATAAGCTGTTTATCTGAGGCAGTATATTTAGTATTTACAGCTTATAGAGCATCTATTTTTCTTTTGACAATAGTATAGCTGATTATGGCTTCTGACCATCACCTCTGTCTCCCATTTCAGTTTAGTCTTTTTGAGCTTCCCTGTTTAAAGATCCTTTAACTTAATAACTTGAATTATAATCTAGTTTTAAAATCTTGGCAGAGGAATTTATTGAATAGCAAAATTCCTTCAAACCTCAGACAAGTTTGGTCTTAGCAACCAATAAGTTTTTTTCATCTGTCTATTCTCTTCAGCAACTTGTACTCTTAACTGGAGAAACTATTAAACAGGTGAATAGTTAATTTCTAATGAATTTTTTTTTTCCTGTTGCCCAGGCTGGAGTGCAGTGGCATGATCTCAGCTCACTGCAACCTCTGCCTCCTGGGTTCAAGCGATTCTCCTGCCTCAGCCTCCTGAGTAGCTGGGATTATAGGCGTGTGCTGTCACGCCTGGCTGATTTTTTGTAATTTAATAGAGACAGGGTTTCACAATGTTGGCTAGGCTGGTCTCAAACTCCTGGCCTGAAACAGTCCCCCCGCCTCAGCCTCCCAAAGTGTTAGGATTACTGGTATGAGCCACTGCGCCCTGCCTCTAATGGATTTTTATAGGTGATACAGGTGTATGAATGAGCATATGAACAGGTTACTTAAAACAGGGATGGTCAAGAAAGGCTTTACAAAAGAATTTGTTAGAGTAGGACGTGGAATGGTGGAGAGAGGTTGGGATGGACGTGTCAGGCAGACAAGCATAAGTAAGAATATAGCAGCTTGTGGATTGATGGAAAAGATAAGATGCAAACTGAAGCCTGGAATACTAGTAAAATGGTTGGGTCAACAAAAATAGGGAATCCTGAAGGGTAGGCCCGTTTGAGGGGTGGAAAGTGGAAACAGGTCATTTGGGGCACATTGGTAGCAGTCATTTATTGACTGTCTACTTCAAGCCAAGGATTCTGCCAAGTACTTACTGTACACACATTGTCTCATTTAAGTCTCACCACAGACTGTAATTTGACAGTTTAGTGATAGAGCCACAGTTCTAACCAGGCCTTTGTCCCAGCTAAGGCTCTCTTGGTTACCGTACTTGTGGAGGCTAGGAATGAAATTAAGGCTGCAAACCTGAAAAAATGGGCAATGGATTTCAAACTATAGTTTATCAACGTTGGCAGTACTTGGGAAACGTGCAGACCCTTGGTACCTCCCCTAGACATTCTGGAATGTGTTAGGACCAGCATGACCTAGGAGTCTTTGTTCTTTTACAAACCCCCCAGGTAATTCTGATATATTCTGTGGTCAGTGGGCCATGTGTTGAGCAACACTGGCCCATAGAGAGTAGAGTACTAAGGTAAACTTAGGATAATGTCATATTTGAGGCATGGGAAGAGAAGATGGTGCTGGAAAAAAGCCTAGATAGGAAAACAAGAATTGTGCTGTCTCAGAAACTGAGAGGGGCTTCTAGAAGATGACTTTAAAACTGTTGCAGCAGACAAGGAGAACAAAACTGCAATTGCCATGGAATTTATTACTTAAAATTGCCACTTAAGTAACATAACAGTTTTCTAGTCATGTAATTATTTCTCCAAGAAACTCAATCTAGATTACTATTTAATTTTGCCTTATAACAGTCCTGAAGGTGGGCCACTGTTTTGTTTATGAAATGCTAAAGGGACACCAGAAAAGTTTTGTGACTAACTGAGGGATACATAGCCAGGGACTGATTGAGGCATCTTTGAGTTTTCAGACGTCAATCTAAAAATACTGTGACTATAGTCTTAAAATTGAAAGTGATGCTGGCATTGAGTGTGTACACATGAAACTTATTTCCATTAATGGACCATCACCTATATCTACTACTCCTAAGTTACCAATAGGATTGAGACAAAGGCATTATAGGTAAAGTTTAGTGTATCTTTGTCCTGTAAATGATTATTTATATCTATACTGCATTTGTGTTTGATAAGTATAGCCAGTGAACTATTCAAATATTTGAGTACATATTATGTATTGGACATTATTCTAGATCTTGGGAGTAAATTTGTGAAAAAAAAGAGACATGTTTCTCTTTTCTCATGGAGCTTACAGTCTGGTGGAAGAAAGGAGATGATAAGCTATAAATTAGGGCCTTTAGGCTCCAGACAAAGGGTTTGGATTGTATTCTAAATGCTGATTGCTATAGAAAGACATTGTAGGTTTTAAGCAGAGAGTGATAGGATTTGATCAAGATTTGACTACCTGTCTGAGGAAAATAATAAATTTCCTTCAAATGCCAAAGAAAATAAGTTATTAACATTTCACAGATTCTCTGTCAGACTGTAAATATGTTTCCGTTCAGAGATTAGCACTGTTCTTTTATTTAAATACAGTAATAAAGATTTTATTTCTTTTTAGGGCTCATAATTGTTGACCATCCTGAACTTTCAAAGCAGTCTTCCTTCTGAAGATAACATGCCGCTTCGTATTTTCTGCTTTCAATAAACTGTCTTAACAGTTTCCACTGTAGTCATATATATGACTGATATAACACACTGACCACGCTTTCTATATTTCATAACTTGCAGTTTTTCTAGTGATATTTAACCAAACTCCCTTGCTAAAAAATAATTTAGAGAGTCTTTCTGTGAAATGGCTGTTATCCTATGCAAATAAGATACATGTGTGTATATAGTTTTTAAGTGCTGAATTTATCTGACCTTTCTCAGGTAACCAGCAGATTCCTTTTTCCCTAGGAAAAGGACTTAATGAAAAATTTTTATGCGTAAGCATAAGTTATTATACCAGTGTCTGCAATATAATTATTATTACAGGCAAAATTAACACTTTTGGGATGCTGTATACATGCATATTTTTTATTATATAGTTTAAACTTATTGGGAATATTAATGTTTCATAAAATTGATTTGCATTTTAGCATATAGAAATTGACTATCAGGCCAGGTGCGGTGGCTCATGCCTGTATTCCCAGCACTGTGGGAGGCCAAGGTGGTTGGATCATGATGTCAGGAGTTTGAGACCAGCTTGGCCAACGTAGTAAAATGTGTCACTACTAAAAATACAAAAAATTAGCCGGGCATGGTGGCACATGCCTGTAATCCCAGCTACTCAGGAGGCTGAGGCAGGAGAATTGCTTGAACCCAGGAGGTAGAGGTTGCAGTGAGCTGAGATCACGCCATTGCACTCCAGCCTGGATGACAGTGTGAGACTCTGTCTCAAAAAAAAAAAAAAAAAAAAAAAAAAAATTGCCTATCAGGCTGGGAGCTGAGTCTTGCACCTGTAATTCCAGCGCTTTTTGAGGCTGAGGCGGGAGGATTGCTTGAGTCCAGGAGTGCAAGATCATATATCTTAAAAAAAAAAAAAAAAAATTGAATATCAATAGATTTACGTAGCTCCCAAGATAAGTATCTTTCTTTCTTTTTTTTTTTTTTTTTTTTTTTGTGGGGATGGAGTCTCGCCTGTCACCCCGGCTGGAGTGCAATGGCGTGATCTTGGCTCACTACAACCTCTGCCTCCTGGGTTCAGGCAATTCTCCTGCCTCAGCCTCTGGAGTAGCTGCGATTACAGGTGTCTGCCACCATGACTGGCTACTTTTTTGTATTTTTAATAGTGACGGGGTTTCACTATGTTCACCAGGCTAATCTTGAACTCCTGACCTCGTGATCTGCCCGCCTTGGCCTCCCAAAGTGCTGGGATTACAGGCATGAGCCCTATAAGTATCTTAATATATATGCCATTGTGTATATTCTTTATGTGCAGAAACACTTCAGTAAACTAGACCCCTTAATTGGAATTTTTCTGCATTCTGTGGCAGAGGTTCAACTCTGGCTGTACAATGGAATCAGCTGAGGAGCTTTAATACTGATGACTGGGGCCCGCTCTCAGGGATTCATATAAATTGATCTAGATTGAGTGGGTTTCTGCAGAGGCCCAGGTTTCTTTTCATTTTGTTTTAAGTGCTCCCAGTTGATTGTAATGTGCAGTCAGGGCTGAGAACCACTGCTCTAGAGACAAATTTTATACCTACAAATGCGCACAATCAGCCTTTTAAGGATTGTTTGAAAATCAAAACACAAAACTTTGAGAATGTAATTTGGGTTCAGTACGGTATGTATATTGCCCAGTCTTCTGGAATCTGTTACTGAAAGTGTGGTGCTCAGACCAACAGCGTTAGTCTCAGCTGGAAGCTTATTAGAAATGCGGAATTGCAGGGCCTTACCCCAAACCCACTGAATGGAACAAGATATATGATTTGTACATATATTAAAGTTTGAGAAGCAGTACTTTAGATGTAGATATAAATGTTCTGTGTGATAAAAATTGATAATTAGAATCTTCTTCCGTGTGCATAGGATTCTCAGATTTGTGCATTAGTCAGTGTCATTTACTGTAAAGCATTTTAAAAAATACTTTCAACAAGAAAAGTAGAACAAAAGAGTTCTTACGTAGTGAGCCTCAGGTGACCAGAAAATTACCAGAGGTCTCTGTCACCAAGAGAGGGGAAAGGGTTACTATTTTGCCTATCCTAGTTGGTTGGTTCTTGATTACTTTGCGATGCTTTTCTGTTTTCTTGCCTTCCAGTTCTATCCTTGTCACCTATCTTCATTATGAGATAGAAAATGTTACTTTTTTACAAGTACAGGTGCGGATATTGGAGACACTCTGCTAATAGGTGCCCCAGGATTTAGGAAATTTGGTAGTGATAGGTTTAGAGCTTTCTGTGAGGGGATAGAAATGGGCAGGATTGAGGAATGGTTCCTAATTGCCTTTGTTTCTTAAGTGTAATATACTAACTTCATAAATCAATTTTCCTTACATAACAAGAATAAAATACCTATTAAAGTACACAGTGACAAATAATGTAGTATTAAGATTCATATGTATTAAAAGGAATGGTTCAGTATGAGTGTTCAGATAGTACTCTAAATTGCAGTGTATCAAATTAGGTTCAGGAATGATATTTTTACTTTTTTTTTTTTGAGACGGTGTCTCCCTCTTGTCACCCAGACTGGAATGCAGTGGTACAATTTCAGCTCACTGCAACTTCCACCTTCAGGGCTTAAGTGATCCTCCTGCCTCAACTTCCCAAGTATCTGGGAAGCACGACTATAGGCGTGTGCCACACTGGGCAATTTTTGTATTTTTATTAGAGAGAAGAGTTTCACTATGTCACCCAGGCTGGTCTTGAACTCCTGGACTCAAGCAGTCCACCTGCCTCAGCCTCCCAAAGTGCTAGAAATACAAGCATGAGTCACTGCGCACGGCCAGGAATGACTTTTTTTTTTTTTTTGAGACACAGTCTTGCACTGTCATTCAGGCTGGAGTGCAGTGGCACAATCTTGGCTCACTGGGCTCACTGAAACCTCCGCCTCCCAGCTTCAGGTGATTATCCTGCCTCAGCCTCCTGAGTAGCTGGGACTACAAGTGCGAGCCACTACGCCTGGATAATTTTTGTATTTTTAGTAGAGATGGGGTTTTGCCATGTTGGCCAGGCTGGTCTTGAACTCCTGACTTCCTGCCTCGGCCTCCCAAAGTGCTAGGATTACAAGCATGAGCCACTGCACCTGGCCTGATACTTTTAATGTGTAAGTTTTTCATACCTAGAGGCACATGAAGAGATAAAAATAATGTTTAAATTTTTATGATTAAAGAATCTCAAATACATTCACCAAGCAACGATGTGGATATCAATTGAAAAATTGCAGTCAGATTATTTCTTAAATCCCACAATTGTAAAATTTCTAAACTGGTATATGTGGCTTAGAGGGATTTTTTTTTCATCAAGCACAACGATGCCAACGTCTCTAGAAAACTTTTCAAAGGTTCTTTTGTGATTTATAGATTTATCCTAGAAATGAGAGGTTTTTAGTGGAGACTTAACCTATGTCATCATTTGTCCTGACAAATTTCATTTGTGAAGTTTACTCTTTGCAGTGCTGTAACCTTACTGAAAGTTCATTCCACAAAAGGAATGGATTCATCTGCACTTTAAGGTTTAGTGATTGAAACTACTTTATATTTATAATGTATGAGTGCTTTTTTTGTTTAATGTAGTGGTTTAAAAGTGTTTTGGACCTTCAGAGACACCCTCTCTTCTGTTTACTGCTCCTTAATTTTAGTAAAGTCTGAAGCCCTAATAAAAATTTTTTTTAACATGGGGTATTGGATCTCCCTCCTCAATTTTTTTTTAAAGCCAATTTTAAAGGGAGCGTTTCTAAGTACAGTAATTGGTTAAACATCTTTTTTCCTCCTGGGTTTCTTTTTAGGAACTACTGACAAAAACCTATAGTCGACTTTGGGATCTGACTTTATTATTCAGCAACTCAAAGATGAGTTCTAATTGGCAGACTTCTGGCACTGGCACTTGTCCTCCTGTTTCTATAGAAACTGGGTTGGAAGTCAGAGCTGCACAAAGGGAAAGGGTAAGTTTCTTTTAATTCCATATTTATAAACCCATATCTTATTAACTGTGACATGGTGTCAGTTTTCACATAAGAATATACATCCTCGAACTAGAACTCAAATGTGTACTACTGATTTTCACTTGAGTGGAAACTGACATCAAGTCACTAAATGGAATAGGAGGGTTTAAATATGGATTTATTTTTCTTGTGACTGACTTCACATTTCTTGAAGCAGTGAACTCAATGTCATAATTCTCACTTTCAGCTATTTTTAATTTGGGGGTCATAAAATTGGTTTTTATTATCTTAGATCTTATTCTCTTGTACTTTTCTGGTAAATGAAAATTGGAAGGACATTTTGAAAGTCTGCATGAATTATAAATTTTGTTGTAGCGAAGTCTGATTCTTCTTTCCATTATAAAGTACTATACTACTGATCAGTTTTTTTAGTCTCTACTCTCTTAGCCAAGCAGGATGAGTTCGTCTGTTAGTGCACATACATTTGTTTTCATCCAGGCAGACACCCATTATTTGTAGAACCTAAGACACCTGCCAGTTGGTGAGTCATCTTATTGCTATGGCTTCAGAGGACTGCTGTATAGCTGGAGTATTTAGGCTTGAAATTGTTGAATTACGTATGATAAGCGCATTCCTTTGATTTACAGGTTGCCATATGTAAATAACTTATATTGAACTGTGACTAGTTTTGAGATAGTGGAAGGAAGGCAGTATTTGCTGTTGCTCTTTAAAAGTTGTCTCACTTGGCCGGGCGCGGTGGCTCAAGCCTGTAATCCCAGCACTTTGGGAGGCCGAGACGGGCGGATCACGAGGTCAGGAGATCAAGGCCATCCTGGCTAGCATGGTGAAACCCCGTCTCTACTAAAAAATAACAAAAAAAACTAGCCGGGCAAGGTGGCGGGTGCCTGTAGTCCTGGCTACTCGGGAGGCAGAGGCAGAAGAATGGTGTAAACCCGGGAGACGGAGCTTACAGTGAGCTGAGATCCGGCCACTGCACTCTAGCCTGGGCAACAGAGCGAGACTCCGTCCCAAAAAAAAAAGTTGTCTCACTTATTTCCTTGGTCCTGGCATACTGCCTTTAAGGGATGGACTTCTTTTTTTCCTGATAAAAGACGTAAGATTGGTTGACACAGGTCAAAGGGTGGAATACCTTGCCATTACATCTGCTCAATTTGTCACTTTAAAAAATAGTTTAGAAAGTAAAAGCTGGAAGCTTGTCAATAGGAAAAGTAAACTCATTTTTAAAAATTTCTTTTCACAAGGCAAATAATGCCTTAAAGTGAATTCTTTTTTTAAAATTTTAATTTAATTAATTCTACTCTGATGAATTCTCATTAAAAGTATTGTATGCCTCCTTTGTTGGTTTCTGTTTTGCTCATTAGTGCTTGCACGAGGTAAAAATAGAAATGAATTTGTGGATTTTTTTTTTTGTTTGGAAGGTGGCTAGAAAATACATTAGTCTTTCTTTGTGTGCTATCAAGTATCCAGATGTAGTCCCCACTACTTAATAAGAAGTAGCCAACTCATCCAGGCTTTAAAACTGAAAGTCCCATGTCTCAAGAACTCCTTTGTTTCTGTCTAGACCCAGACAGTCACCCTAATCCTAGTTCATTCTCTGTATTCCTAAAAAGGCCTCACTAAGTTGTTATTGAGTATCATTTTGAATGGAAGGAGATTTCACAGTATACTAGCTTCTGGCGGAATGTATCAGGGATTAGGTTCTTTATTTTTATTTTTATTTGTTTATTTTTTTGGGGTTGGAGTCTTGCTCTGTCTCCCAGGCTGGAGTGCAGTGGTGCCATCTTGGCTCACTGCAACCTCCACCTCCCAGGTTCAAGCGATTCTCCTGTCTCAGCCTCCTGAGTAGCTGGGATTATGGGTGCCCACCACCATGCCTGACTAATTTTTGTATTTTTAATAGAGACAGGGCTTCATCATGTTGGCCAGGCCGGTTTCGAACTCCTGACCTCAAGTGATCCACCCGCCTCGGCCTCCCAAAGTGCCTGGATTTCAGGCGTGAGCCACCATGCCCTGCCCCAGGTACTTTTTTCAAGAAATGACTTATTTGTCTCAGTGATCCTAAGTCATGCCAATTTAATTCTCACAGAAATAAAACATGGAGAATTTTAAATGGATTTTATAAGTTGCTTTCAAGCACTTTAGTTATTTTTTGTTTGTGTGTATGTTGAGACCATAGATGACAAATGTGAGACAATTGAGTAGATATTTGTGGCAAATGAGTAGCCACATGAGGCAAATATGTAGATATAAAGCCTCATACAAGGTGGTTCTGGCTTAAGAGAAACACTCAAGGCTTTTAAAAAGTATTGGGCTTTGGGCCAGGTGTGATGGCTCATGCCTGTAATCCCAGCACTTTGGGAACCTGAATCGGGGATCACTTGAACTCAGGAGTTTAAGACCAGCCTGGGCAATGTGGCAAAACTCCATCTCTAATAAAAATACAAAAATTAGCTGAGTGTGGTGGTGTGCACCGGTAGTCCCAGCTACTCCGGAGGCTGAGGGAGGCTGGGGCAGGAGAGTTGCTTGAGCCTGGGAGACAGAGGTTACACTGAGCTGATATTGCACCACTGCACTAGAGCCCAGGCAACATGAGTGAAACCCTGTCTCAATAAAAAGTATTGGGCTTTGGTTTTATATGAGGTCTTAAGAGAAACCACCGTCCAAGTTTTACACTATGTCTCTCTTAAAAACAATTAAAATAATAGTGTATGATTTTTTTCCTCACATGGAAAAAGCTGATTTTACAGTTAGACAAATGTATTTACTAAATAAATATATTTTGCAAATAGGACATCACACATATACCTCAATTATTTGAAAAAATCACAAAAGTATCATTTCAGTACATTTAAGTATAATTATTGCTTTTAATAAAGTTAAACTCCTAGAGAATCATTAAAGAAGAAAAGCCAGGGGCCATGAGCTAATTAATCAGCACCAGTAATTAGGTTTTAAAATTGGCTTTGTTTTAAGCAAATAACTTGTCTTAATTGCTTTTGTTCCTTATATATAAAATAGAAATAATAATAATAATTATCCATACTGTGTTACAGAATTAACGTGATGATAATGAGGTAACAGATGGGAAAGAACTCCAAATGGTTAACAGTACCATAAGGTAGAGTTTTAGTGTCAGTATTTTACAATGACATGTATGGAAAATTCCTTCTTTTATAATGATGGAAATATCCTAACAGTTTTCAACATAACCCAAGAAGTAGCAGAGAAGAAAGTATAGTGAAGTATACTGAACTTTTATGTTCAGATTACCATAGCTCTACTAGATATGTATGTATATTTTAAGGCTTACAATTTGTAAACACTCCAACTATTAATAACAACATATTAAGGAATTACAAGTGGCCCTGTACGTAGGCATTATTTTCTCTTTAATCAGGTTCACTGAGTATTGGGAGACCTAGGAAAGTTAATTATCTTAACAACTACATTATTATTGCATTGTAGCAGATGTATTTTGTGGTTTTAATTTTGATGGAGGTGGAGGATGAGGGGTGGTTCTTAGGTACTTTGCATCTTTGCATTCTCTATATTTTTTTAAGACAAGGTCTCGCTCTGTTGCCCAGGCTGGAGTTCAGTGGCGTGATCATAGCTCACTGCAGCTTCCACCACCTGGGCTCGAGTGATCCTCCTGCCTCAGCCACCCGAGTAGCCTGAACTACAGGCATGTGCCACCATGTCCAGCTAATTTTTAACAATTTTTTTTGTAGAGATGGGGCTCACTGTGTTGCCCAAGCTGGTCTTAAACTCCTGATCACTCAAGTGATCCTCCCACCTCAGCCTCCCAAAGTGCCAGGATTACAGATGTGAGCCACCTGGCCTGCATTCTCCTTTTTGTTTCAATACAGACATTAAAATTTTAGGCCAATTTGAGTTAGATTTTTGTTATAACTGCTTTCAATTGAATTAGCTTCATAATCTGTTGATACTGCCAAGAAGCCAGAGTAATGTAAAGGGGAAAGAGTAAGGTTTTGTGTTAGATTTTTTGTGTTTGGAATATTACTCCACTACTTCCTGGGTATTTAATTTCTTTGACCTTCAGGCTGGGCACAGTGGCTCATGCCTGTAATCCCAGCGTTTGGAGAGGCCCAGGTGGGCAAATCACCTGAGGTCAGGAGTTCAAGACCAGCCTGGCCAACATGGCGAAACCACAACTCTACTAAAAGTACAAAAATTAGCTGGGCCTGGTGGTGGGCGTCTGTAATCCCAGCTACTGGGGAGGCTGAGGCATGAAAATTGCTTGAACCTGGGAGGTGGAAGTTGCAGTGAGCCCAGATCATGTCATTGCACTCTAGCCTGGGTGACAAAAGTGAAACTCCATCTCAAAATAAATAAAACTGAATTATTTTAAAAAATAATAATTTCTTTGACCTTCAGTTTCTTCATTTGTAGAATGGACATCATAGTATAGTATCTCTGTCGGATTCTGAAGGTTATCATAAAGACTAAATAGGGTATTTGTCGCCTGGGTGCAGTGGCTCACACCTGTAATTCCCGCACTTTGGGAGGCTGAGGCAGGAGATTCACTTGAGTCTAGGAGTTCTAGACCAGCCTGGGCAACATGGCAAAACCCCATCTCTACCAAAAATACAAAACTTTGCCAGGTATGGTGCACGCCTGAGGTCCCAGCTACTTGGGAGGCTGAGGTGAGAGGATCACTGGAGCCCAGGAAGTAGAGGCTGCAGTGAGCTGTGATTGTGCCACTGCACGCCAACCTGGGTAACAGAGCAAGACCTGGTCTCAAATAAAAATGTTTTGAAAGAAATTTTTTTTTTTAAAAAAAGATATGTGTCCACCTCAGTGGCTGGTATGTTATTAGATGTTGAAGTAAAGTTATTCACCACTCTACCACCCCAAGTGCACTTATTCATATATAAGTTGTGTAATATTTGTTTCCTTTTTGTCTTATGGAATCTCTTCAGGGGGGAAGAAAAAATCAGTGACTATTATGCTTTTCTTGAAACTCAGTATATAGCTGGGATGATATTCCTGCATTATGGATTCCTAGAAGTATTTTATATGGCATCTTAAAATATTGTCCACAAAAATGACAACATTGCAATAAATGAACAGGAACATCATAAGTTAATTGCTAATATGATGAACGCATTAGTTATATAAGTCGTTAGCTTTCTGTAGTCTTGGGATTCAGGCTTTCTTAATTCCCACCACCCAGGTTTAGAGGGCCTATTACCGTTGAGTAGGATAAAGAACTTCTCTGTTGCATGAGATTCATAAAACCTAAGAATTCAATTTGGGGTTCTTTAGTTGGTCCTACTTAAAATGTACAGCTTGGTTAGATGGGAGGAAGGATCAGGTTGCTCTAGGTAGTTGAAGTCCCTTTTTAAAATAATTGCTACTCTAAAGAGAAGGAGGAATTAATGAAAGTGGTTCATAAAATCATTGATTTCTTTTATCTTTTGTTTTGACATGAAAGCAGAATGGACATTAGCACCTACTGTATATGAAGGGCATTTTGCCTGATACAACTATATTTCCTTTATTTTTTGAGACGGAGTCTCACTCTGTTGCCCAGGCTGGAGTGCAGTGGCATGATCTCACTGCCACCTCCACCTCCCGGGTTCAAGCAATTCCCCTGCCTCAGCCTCCTAAGTAGCTGGGACTACAGGCGTGCGATACTGCACCTGGCTAATTTTTGTATTTTTAGTAGAGACAGAATTTCACCATGTTGGTTAGGCTGGTCTTGAACTCCTGACCTCAAGTGATCCACCTGCCTTGGCTCTCAAAGTGCTAGGATTAAAGGTGTGATCAACCATGCCCGGCACAAGTATATTTTCATGGGTTTAGTCCTCACAGTACGTCTGTGAGGTAGGTTGGTGGTATTTTCATTTTACAGAGGAGGAAATTGGGTCTCAGAGAAGTTAATTTTAAAAGTAACTTTCATGAGGGCATATGGTAACAAGTGGCAGAGCTGATATTTATTATTAGTTAACTATTTTTGCTGTTTGTATGTGTAAGGGGGTGGTATTTTTTTCATATTTTCTTACATGTAAAATGTAAAAGTGTTAGACATCCACATCTAAATGTAAAAATGACATTTTTTTAAGTCAGAAAACCAGTTTTCTTTTTTCTTTTGCTTTAGAAAGCCATAAAAACCGTATTTAAATAGGATCAACTACTGTTTTTTTTTTTTTTTTTTTTTTTTTTTTAACATAACTGAGATTTGAACCCAGATTAATTTGGTTTCAAAGCTTATGCTAGGCCTTGGAGAGTACAAAGATGAATGAAACCTCATTCATCTTGTTGATCTTGCAGACTAATGGAAAGGATTGACATGTGAGTTCATGTAGTAATCTGTTAAAAGTTAGATAGGATTCCAGATGAGAATGACTGCTGGGGAAGATTTTTCCAAAGGAGGTAGCCTTTGAGTGAGTCAGATAGTGAAAAGTGAAATGGTGCCTAGTAGAGAAAGGTGTACATAGGCAGTGACGGGGTATGGAGCTAAAACCGGTCTTCTAGAGTTTTTCTCTGTAAGGAATCAATAGACGTTTTAAAGCAGAGAGGAATGAAAGAATAGAATAACGATGATGGTAATAGTTTAAGAAGCATTCTGGGCCAGGTGTGGTGGTTAACGCCTGTAATCCCACCACTTCGGGAGGCCAAGGCGGGTGGATCACTTGAGGTCAGGAGTTTGAGACCAGTATGGCCAAGATGGTGAAACCCTGTCTCTATTAAAAATAACAAAAATTAGCCGGGCATGGTGGCCAATGCCTGTGATCCCAGCTGCTTGGGAGGCTGAGGCAAGAGAATAGCTTGAACCCTGGAGGTGGAGTTTGCAGTGAGCCGAGATCACACCACTGCACTCCAGCCTGGGCGACAGAGTGAGACCCTGTCTCAAAAAAAAAAAAAGCATTCTGAAGGAGATGCTAAGGGAGGTTGGTGGATGGTGTTGCAGATGCAGGGAACTCTAGCTGGTTTTTTCCTCTTAAAGATCACTCAGGAGGAGGAAGAAGAGGAAAAAAAAAGCTTACTCCAAATAATGAAGGCTCTCTATTCACATGCAATTGCTTAGTCTAAGTGACATTATTAACATAATTATTCCATATATAAGAAACATCTTTTAATTTAAACATATTTCCCATTAAAACCACCTATTCAGCTTTCATGTAAATCTTGTAGTTGTAAAGAGATGTTTCAATATTTAGTGTGAATATTTTGTTAATTAGATGTAGTGGAAAATGACGCTTTGATGGGCAAAATTGCTGTTCAAATGATGTTGAAATGAAGTTTTTAAAGCAATTTTTATATACTGTTTATTATTTAGCAATACATACTTATCATAGAAATGTAAGAACCGAAGTAATACAAAGAAAGTAAGGATTACCTTTAATTAAGAACCTAAGTAATACAAGGAAAGTAAGGATTACCTTTAATCAATAAACAAAGATAAACTTTTGGAGGGAGTATATACCATTCTAGTCGCTAAGTAAGGTTTTAATATTCAGATTCTAGGGTTCTGATCAATCAAAGGCTATTTTTCGCACTTATGTAAATTAAGAAAAAATGTTCTATCTTTACATATTTTACTGACTGAATTACCATGGCGTAATTGAGAGTTTGGATTTATTATGGTACATTCCGATTTCTATTTAATATATAAGATACCTGATTAAAATTTCAGACTATTTGATTAAATACTAACAATACAGGCTGCTATTACTCTTGTCTTGCTACCAATTAGATATTTCTCAGAATGCTAAAGCAAGAAGGAACCTTAAAAACTTATCTGGTTGGCCGCGCCCAGTGACTCATGCCTGTAATCCCAGCACTTCGGAGGTCAAGGCGGGCGGATCAGGAGGTCAGGAGATGGAGACCATCCTGGCTAACATGGTGAAACCCTGTCTCTACTAAAAATACAAAAAATTAGCTGGGTGTGATGGCATGTGCCTGTAGTCCCAGCTACTTGGGAGGCTGAGGCAGAATCGCTTGAATCTGCGAGGCGGAGGTTGCAGTGAGTCGAGATTGCGCCACTGCACTCCAGCCTGGGTGACAGAGCGAGACGCCGTCTCAAAAAAATAAAATAAAATTCTTGTTTACCTTCTCATGTTACAAATGTAGATGCGTTTCTTTCAAGCTTTTGTTTCCAGTGACATACTAGTTTAGGTTTTCTTTCGTTAAGCTCTCACTTGATTGCAGTCTTCTTTCTTTCAGGTCAGACTGTTTTTCCATCTTTCGGCCAATGGTACAAAAAAAAAGGAAACTGAAGAGAGGAGATAGCATATGCCAGAGAAGTAGAAAGAGCCATTGTATGTCTGGGTATAATCATATAACCAGCCTGGAAGGAAGGAATGATTTCTGTTAGGGAAGGAAATTTTGCCATTAGTAATTCTCAGCCATGAATAGCTCCTCAAAGCAAGGAGCCTCCTGTATTGTGACCCATTCTAACTTAGTGAAGCTTCTTAGCTGTCTTATTTTTCACTGATGAAGCTGAATGAGCTCCACCTGACTTAGGGACTTACCCCCCCCCCCCCCATCTCCAATCTTACAGTGGAAGTTGGAGAAAATTAGGGACACATACCATTTTATTTTACCATGAATTTTATTAGAAGACCACTATTATGAAGAAAATAATCATAAATTACTATTTTCCAAAGACAAAAAGAAGTGATAATATCAGTTTTCTTTTTTCCTTTACTAAACAAACACTTGAATACTTACTATATTCCTGTTAATATTGCTAAGTGTTGAGGATACAATAGTGAGCCAAAACAGATACGGTCCCTGCCCTCACAGAACTTCAGCGGTGAGATAGGTACCAACCACATAAATAATATATAATAAGTGCTATGAAGGGAAGGTACAGGGGGCTATGAGAACATATGAGAAGAAACTGACTGCTTGATCATGTGGGTTAAACAATGACTAGTTCCACCCTGAAATCTAAATGCTTTTTTTTTTTTTTTTTTGAGACAGAGCCTAGCTTTGTCATCCAGGTTGGAGTGGTATATTGGCACGATCTCTGCTTACTGCAACCTCTGCCTCCTGGGTTCAAGCGATTCTCCTGCCTCAACCTCCCAAGTAGCTGGGATTACAGGCGTCTGCCACCATGTCCGGCTAATTTTTGTGTTTTTAGTAGAAACGGCGTTTCGCCATGTTGGCCAGGGTGGTCTCGAACTCCTGACCTCCAGTGATCTGCCCACCTCGGCCTCCCAAACTGCTGGGATTATAAGCATGAGCCAGTGCGCCTGGTCCTAAATGCTTTTTAAAAGCATAAGTTGGAGGGTCCTCAAAGTCTTTTGGCTAATGGCACATACTAAAACTTAAGTGAAACACTTTTTTTTTTTTAACTGAGTAGGTGATAGCAAGGAATATTTATGCTAAGGCACATCATTGCAAAAGTCAACACTCAAAAAGGCAAATAATGTCCTTAGTATTACCATGACAATAATTTTGACTTCCTGGACATCCTAAAGGGTGTCAGGGATTTCTGGGGATCTGTTGACCTCACTTTGAGAAGTTCTTTTCTAAAGTATATTATGTATATTATATCTGATCACTGATTCAAGAAATTTCAGTGCTGTATGGCAGCACAGGTCTGGGTTCCAGGAATATATCACTGAACAAAATAGATGAAAATATCTGCCCTCATGAAGCTTACATTGTGTCTTTGATTTTTCCCTTCTGTCTTAGATCATGATGCCTTACTGGATATGTAGAGTATACCCTCCCCCACCTTTTTCTTCTGGTCTGCTTGTCTCATCTCCTCTTTATTCTCTTATGGACAAAGAGGAAATGAGACAAGCAGACCAGAAAAAATTGACTTAATTTATATTTGTTTTATAGCTCTGTGTTTCCTGTTATTAATCTAAACAGTAAGTGAATAGAATGTTTTATAGCCTCTTTAAGTTAACTAACTTTGAGTTGCTTTTTACTTACTGACTCCTGTTTGATCAGTGACCTCTATTAAATGTTTCTTGGAGTTACTAGAGTGAAAACAACTAGGACAAGTCTTTGTGTTATGTTGATTGTTATTGACCAATAGATCTCTAAGAAATAGGTGACTAGTCTCTGAACTCTTGCAGACATTTCTAGAAAGGGGGGAGTATGGAAGGTAGCAGTCCTTACCCTCCCAGTCCCTTGTCATTCTTGCCTTAGTCCTGCCAACACAGCAAATGTATTAGAGTGTATGTGTCTGTGTATGTATATGTGTATATATAAAACCTGTGAATTATAAAATAGTAGTCTCAGAAATAACACCCTGGGGAAAGACTAGGAATTCTTGGACGAAAAGGTAGACAGTGCTACTAACATGTCAGGTAGGCACAGCTAAAAATAGTAAAAATGGATTGAAGAGGAAAACTGTTTATAAGCCTTTTCTTTATTTCTTTTCTTTTCTTTTTTTTAAAATTTCTTACAGAGACTGGGTTTAAGTTACCCACACTAGTCTCAAATTCCTGGCCTCAAGTCATCCTCGTGCCTTGGCCTCGCAGAGTGCTGGGATTACAGGTGTGAGCCATCATGCCGACCAAGCCTTTCATTTTATACACACACAAACACACATATACACACACACACACTCTTTCTCTCTCACTCACACACACACTCACTTTTTTTTTGTTTTTTGAGATGGAGCCTCGCTCTGTCACCCAGGCTGGAGTGCAGTTGTGCAATCTCGGTTCACTACAACCTCCGACTCCTAGGTTCAAGTGTCTCTTGCCTCAGCCTCCTGAGTTGCTGGGATTATAGGCACCCACCACCACACCTGGCTAATTTGTTTGTATTTTTAGTAGAGATGGGGTTTTGCCATGCTGGCCAGGTTGGTCTCAAACTCCTGATCTCAGGTGATCCGCTTGCCTCAGCCTTCTAAAGTGCTGGGATTTCACTCAGTCTTACAATGCTGTTTCTGAAACATTAAGTATTAAAACATAGTCATGTGGCACATAACAGGACAAACCTCTGAGGTTATGATATACATTTTTACTGTATCCTATGTTTAGATACATGAGTACTTTGTTTAGATACACAAGTATCTTTCAATGTTGAGATACAGTTGCCTACAGTACTCAGCACGGTAACATGCTGTATAGATTTGTGGCCTAGGAGCAATAGGCTCTACCATATAGCCTGGGTGTGTGTAGGTATACTGTTCATCTGACAACAAAATATCTAACAACACATTTCCCAGAATGTATCCCTGTTAAGTAACTCATGACTATATTTAATATATTTTCTTACCAGGGCACGGAATTGTTTAGCATGTTTTGGAATTATTTCTATGTATTTGCATGCAAAATTATGTGAAATAAAACCTAGATGAAATAATTGTTGTAAATCTGTTTCTCCCAGTCATATTTGATCATTGAGATATTTGTATTTTTTAAATTCTAAATTAAGATCCAATTGCCATTCAATAGGATAATAGTATACAGTCGAGTATTTAGTTTTAGGATGGTATTTATACTAGCAAATAGGAGGTAAAATGTAGGATGCAGAAATACACATATGACTGATTATTTTATGAAAGTATAGTTGTTATAATCAAGCTTATATTTAAGTGACTACTAGGTAAGTTAAATTTTGAGCTTCATTGGTATTGGAACATCTACTTTATTTGGTTGGAATAACTAGCCTTTCTCTACTGCTGAAAGTAAAAGGATTGGCCAGGCACAGTGACTTATGCCTGCAGTCCCAGCACTTTGGAAAGCCAAGGCAGGCAGATTGCTTGAGCCCAAGAGTTCATGGCCAGACTGGGCAATGTGGTGAGACCCTATCTCTACAAAAAAGAAGTAATAAATTAGCTGGGTGTTGGCTAGGCGTGATGGCTCATGCCTATAATCTTAGCACTTTGGGAGGCCTAGGTAGAAGGATCACTTGAGCTTAGGAGTTCAAGACCAGCCTGGGCAACATAGTCAGACCTTGACCCTATTCTATCAAAAAGTAAAATTAAATTTAGAAAAGTATTGGAAAAGAATAAAGAAAAAGTTAAAGAAATAAAAAGTCAGGTGTCATGGCACATGTCTGTAGTCCCAGCTACTCAGGAGGCTGAGTTGGGAGGATCACTTGAGCCCAGAAGGTTGAGGCTACAGTGAGCTGTGATTGTGCCACTGCCCTCCAGCCTGGGCAACAGAGGGAGAGCCTGTCTCAAACATTTAAAACAGATAGATAGATAGATAGATAGATAGATAGATAGATAGATAGATAGATAGA